>NC_042615.1:167735306-167917114 GCF_901001135.1 Rhinatrema bivittatum
TATATAAACTTCAAACCATGTTTTAATCATATGGCTAAAAAAATTAACAAAATAATTGTTTGGCTTATGGGCTGGATAAAGCAAAAACATTTTTTGATGTAAAAAAAAGTTCTAGAACTAACAGTAATGGTAAAATGCTCCAAAGTGTACATACAGCAGTAACAACAAGAAATATTTCTTCACAGAAAGGGTAGTGAATACATGGAACAACCTCTGGGGGAAGGTAACAGAGGCAAAAAAAAAAAAAGTTCAATAATTTCTGGGACAAGTACAGAGGATCATTAATTGTGAAGAAGTGAAGGAAAGGCCAGAGATCAACTAGATCTATGACACTGAGCAGGAATTTAATGGGACACATAACATAGGTTTTTATCTGCTGCTGTAGTTTGTATTTCTGTGCATTACTCTGATGCAGGTGAACTTCTAGGAATCCAGGGTTCAGACTCAGTACTGGAGCTCTCTATAAATACTAATCTACTTCTTTTTTTCCCACATGGTGGATTCTCCATTGGAGTAGGAAAAGGATAAACCTGTAAGGCTCTGAGCCGCCTTATGAGTGACAATAAGGATGTTGGACACTTTTGTGGTTTTCAAACCTAAACTTTACTGAAGAAATACTTCAAATATGAAAAGTATGGCATTTAATATATATCAGATAAGATCCTTAAAAGAATTTCAAATGGTAAATCTATGAATCTGTAAACACTCACTCCCTCGGTGTCCTTTTCTTCCTTTGAGATGGTTTTTGAAAGTACCTTGTTTAAAACAGTATCAATGGTGTCCTTTTATCTAATTTGGGTTCCATTCCATAACAATTGAGATCCACTGTTTGAACCTGAATTCTTCAGATTTATTCTCTTTTTCCATTGTATCCTGCGGGCATTTCTTTAGCTGTTTGCTGTTTGTGAGCATCACTGTGGCAACTCAGTTTCTGCTCTCTCCACACAGTTATGGTAGCAGCTAGGTATCCACTCTTTTCAACCAACTGCTGGACTGGCAAAGGGATCCCTCAGACTGAGGGGCACCTGGATAATTTAAATACCTCAAACTTTCACACCTCTCTCTCTCTCTAGAGAAGAGTGGATGAAAACTTTCTTTCAACAAAAATCACATACTGAGTGCATAACAAAAAAACTCCAGAGATAGCGCAATTGTGGAAATCCCCCCTCCCCTCCTACAATTGAGGACATTCAGAGTAAAGTTCGGAAGATTTATAAGTTATCTCATATCACAGCTTATAAACAGAAGAGAGTGTCCCACTTCGAGCAAATTTGGCTTCCCTACCAAAAATGGTATACCAAGGTGTCGGGGGCAATGGTGACCTGAATATTGTTTTGACCCCGGAATGGCCCAAATCTTGATCTGTCAGTCCAGGGTATATTGATTTGGTTTCTTGACTTCTCCTGGCTTAGGCCTCATTTGTTAATCTCCTTTATCATTGTCTTAGTGTACATGTGAAGCAACGGGGAGAGGGGGGGGGGTTGGGTATAATAGTCAAATGAACCATGCATAGACAGTGGGTGGGGAAGGCAGGTATGGACTATTTTGTACTGTGTTACTGTTTACCATATCAGGTACAGGCTGTTCCCTGTGTTTATTCATTTTACGAGTGCATAATCATTTTACATTTGCATGTGAAGTTTGGATTGTACATGCTTGTTGGTTCAATAAAAATCTTAAATACAAAAAAAAACAAAACAAAACTTTACCAACCACTGGATGGGAGCTAGAAACAAATCTCTTATCTGACTAAACCTCCTCTGCCAAGGCTTTAGGCTTGAAAGAGATAACTTCTATTCCTCCAATTCCAAACTAAAAAATCCATATAGATGCTTAGGGGTCACTTTTTAAAAAGAAGCAGGAATAAACTGTTGTAGTAACTTCCAATGGGGGTGCTGTGGCAGAAATGGTACATTTTCCTGCTCTATACTCCTTGACCTAACTCAGGATTGGGCAACTCCAATCCTTGAGGCCCAGAAACCATCAGGTTTCCAGGATATCCCTAATGAATATGCCAAAATAGATTTGCATGCATATTCATTAGAATTATCCTAAAAAACAGAGGTTTGTGACCCTCATGGACCAGAAATGCCCACCCCCATATACTCCTTACTAGAGATCCCAATGAGGCCCTACATATGTGTTTTTTCTCATGGCAAAAAAGTGTCAATCAATGTCAACATAGCATCTCCAAGTATTTTGAAATTTAATGGTTGAAAGTTGGCAACCCTATCAGACACACTTTTAGTCAAACTAAACACACACACACTGCTAAATAGAGCACACACACTAAATAACACCCAAACACATAAAAAAAATCAAAGTCTTAGACACAATGAGAGAGAAACTGAAAAAAGAAACACAGAAGAAATGAAGGACACATTAAAGGAACAGCACCAGATGACAAAATAATTGCCATTCAAGCACTGCACTCTCTGTCCAAGAACTCCTACCAATCTGCAATCTCCCATCTCCAGATTTGCCACTACACTAAGTATCAGATCCCAAACACAAGTGAGGTTTCAATTTAGTGTCTTAAATAGCAGATCAAAAAGCATCCATGCATAGTTGATAACACACACTTGTATTTTGTTTATAAAATAAGGAAGTGCACTTATATTTGCGACTATGTCCTGACATGCTCGTTTAGTACATGCTTACTGTCATGTATGATCTCAAAAGTACACCCACAGGGTTTATAAAAGAGAATGTGTGCCTGTAACTAATAATTTTACATGTGCAAGCCAGCAACACACTTTGAAAATTACTCCCCGAGTGCATTTTCAAAAGTGTTCCACATGTAAAAAAAAACCTTGAATGCACATACATTCGACATATGTGGGTACAAGTGATTTTGAAAACAGGCCAAGTATATGCATACTTGCTTGTTCACTCAAAGTGAACATAAATATGAGTGTGTATGGGCATGGTTTGGATGTTCGCACGCACTTTCCTATTTTATAATGAATATTCGCACAGAAGTCCCCCAGAATTCAGAAATGTTTTAATACCTGCTCTTTAACATGATACATTCAACATGTCATTGTCTTTTTCAAGCTGATGTTTGGTGTGCTGGTCTCTACTGATGATAGAAAAGGGCAGCTGCTAAGAGCAGAGAAATAAAAAGGAGTTAACTGAGAAATAGCTGTTTTTGCTCATTAGTTTGTTTGGCGTTGCATGTAACTTAGTTTTATTTATCTCTCCTTCTGTCTGATGTGAGGTTTGCTTCACTTCTTTGGGGGAACCCTTCAGTGGATTGTACTGAATTTCTGAGACATTAGTTAATTTGGGGTTGTGTGAGTGGTGACAAAGTGACATTCAATATAAGTATTATAAACTTATGAATATTGAGGGTTCTATGTTTGAGAAGGGAAAGAGATCAGAGGAGGAGATATCCCTTACAGAGAGTGTACAGGATTATAGCACAGTTTCTGGATCTTTCTGAGGAGCAAATGGTACACAGTCTCCGGTTCAACAAGAAAATCATACTATACCTATTAGTGATGTGCATTTGTTTGCGACAAAATAGAAAATATAGATGATATTTCCTATTTCATCGCGTTTCAGGGGGTCGCCAAAACGATAGGAAAACCCACAAAATTTTGCGTGGTTAACTTTTCGTTTTGTTTTTTTTTTGGGGGGGGAGAAAAGGCACATAAAAAAACCCAAAAACCCAAACCCATCCCAACCCTTCAAATTTCATGAATTGTAACGACCTACCCTCCCGACCCCCCAAGTCTTGCCCACCCCCCCCAAGACTTACCGATAGTCCCTGGTGGTCCAGCAGGGTCCCAGGAGCGATCTCCCCCTCTCGGGCCGTTGGCTGCCACTATTCAAAATGACGCCGATGGCCCTTTGCCCTTACCATGTTTCAGGGGAAATCGGTGCCATTGGCTGGCCCCTGTCACATGGTAGGAGCAATGGATGGCCCACACCATCAGAGATAGTCTGACCTCTGATGTGAGCAAACCAATGGAATTGCTGCTAAAATAGAGGACAGTGAATTTTTAGAAGCAATAGATTGCAAGATCCAAGGTAGCATGGTTTTACCAGACATAAATTTTGTCAGATGAATCTGATCAATTGCTTTGATTGGATGACGAGAGAGTTGGATTAAGGGAGAGTCCTAGACATAGTATACTTGGATTTCAGCAAAGCCTTTGACATGATTCTGCACAGAAGACTTATAAATAGATCATGCACCCTTGGTATGGATCCTAGAGTGACTGACTTGGTTAGAAACTGGCTGAGTGAGGCAACAGGGTAGTAGTACATGGAGTTTTCTCTGAGGAGGGGGATGTATGCCTCAGAAATCTGTCCTTGGACAGGCTCCTTTCAACATTTTACTGAGCAACATAATGGCAGGATTGTTGGGAAAAGGTTTGTCTTGTTGCCAATAATTCCAAAATCTGTAACAGGAGGAGAGCCAGGAAAGTGAGGAAAACATGAAGAATCTAGTGAAAGGCAAGGAATGGTACAAGGTCAGGCAGCTAAGATTTAATGCTAAATAATACAGAGTAATGCATTTAGGACACAAAAACAAAAGGGATAGGGAATTGAAGGTCAAATTCTTCTAAGCACAAATTAAAACGTGATCTGGTGTAATTTTATCTGATAATCTTAAGATGGCCAAACAGGTTCATAAAGCAATGGTAAAAGACAGAAAGATACTTGGCTGCATAGAGAATGGTCAGCAGAAAAAGAAAGGTGATATTGCCCCTGTATAGGTTCCCTGGTGAGACCTCACTTGCAATATTTTGTACAATTCTGCAGACCACATCTTCAAAAGCATATAAACAGGATGGAGTTGGTTCAGAAGGTCATTAAAAAGGTCAGTGGTCTTCATTCTAAAGCATATGGGGATAGACTTAAAGATGTAAACATGTATTATCTAGAGGAAAGGTGAGATAGGAGAGATATAATAGAGGCATTCAAATATCGCAAAGGTTTCCATGCCTTGGATGTAAGCCTTTTTCAATAAAAGGAGACTCTAGAACAAGGGGTCATGCAATGAGATTGAAAGGGGATAGACTCAGAAGAAATCTTAGGAAATATTTCTTTACAGAGACTGTGGTGGATGCATGGAACAGCCTTCCAGTGAAAATGGTGGGGACCAAAGCAGTATCTAAATTCAAGAAAACATGGGATAAGTACAGATGATCTCTAAGGAAGTGATGAGAATTATAATGTTAAATTATTTGGACAGATGGGCAGACTGGATGGACCATATGGTCTTTTTTCTGTCATCATATTTCTGTTTCTACATTTCTAGATCATCTGAAGATCTCAGGGTAACATTCAGTTTGGGGACTGACAATGGCACACAAGTACATTTTAAAAGGAGTGTGCATGCCCCCATAAACATACGTATTGGGCACATGAGCAAAAATATTCTCAATTTTAACCCGTGTGTGCAAATACATGTGTACCATTTAAAATATCCCTACTGTGTGTATGTGTTGAAGCCTTTATGCATGTACTCACAAATGACTGAGAGCCTCTTTTAAAGAGACAATCTGAAACTCTCTAGCACTGTAAGAGGGGCACTTTCAATTCAGGGTGGGTTTTTTTTGGAGGGGCAGTGTTACAAGGGTCTACAGACCTTTGTGCCTTAGACAGACCAATGGTTACACATGTAAGTCTTGCCCCACCACTTTTCTGCCTCCTTATGCTTGATATACTTACCGGCTCTGGACAGATCTAGGTTTGCTAGCTGTTTTCCGAGTTCTTGTCGGAGTAAGTCGGGTTGGAAGGGAGGTCTGTACTTGAAAGCTAGTGGTTCATTAGATTTTGCCAGATGATTGGTTTGTACTTTTGTCTTGCATTGTAATAGGTGGTGGTCAGACCAAGGGACTGGCTTGGATGTAATTGATGTTTCTGAGTATTGGTTGGTGAAAATCAGGTCCAAGGTGTGGCCTGCTTTATGAGTGGGGTTGTTCACTAGTTGGTTCAGTTTTATGTTGGAGAGCATGTCGAGCAGTGTTTGACAGTTTTGTGATCTGGGGTTTTTGTCGGTGTGGAGGTTGAAGTCTCCAAGAATTATGGTAGGTTTTTTCAGGCTAATGTTTGTTACTAAGAATTCTAATAGGGGGAGATCTCATTTTCAATAAGTTTTTTTTGGAGGGGGCAGTAAACTAGGCATAGTTGTAGGAATTCTGAGTCAAATAGTGCAACTTCATATTTCTTAGGAAGGTTGTGATATATCAGTTTCATTGAGAGATATTTTTTTATGATAAGGAGTAGACTTCCACCTCTGCGAGATTTACGTGGGATTGAGAATAGGTCGTAATCATTGTTGGTTAGATGATTTGTTAAAACTTGATCTGTGTTTTTAAACCAGGTTTCGGTTATGGTGATGAAGTCTGGGTTCTTTTCTTGGATTATGTCTGAATTTTTTGTTTAATGATTGAGCGTTTATCAAAAAGAATGTGAGATAGAGTAGGTTTTTCACATGCTTCATAAGTGGGATGTTAATCAGGTATCTGTTTTTGTTCTGAAGAGATGCGGTGGGGGTGAAGGCATGATTGCGTTGTTTAGTGTTTCTTGTGGTGTACTAATGACTCTCTGGTCTTGGTAACTTGCCCTAAGTGTGGTGGGATTCAAGGAAGGATGGAGACTGAGAGGGTGTTGTGGTGCACTGGGAGGGTTTAGTAGGTTGATGTACAGTGTTAGGGAGGGTTGGGTGGGTTAGGATGAGATCAGTAGGAGTTCCGTATGGGTGTAGTAGCAGGTTTCTATAGGAATTTGTAAGGGTTAATTGCTGGTCGAGTCCTGTATGGGTGGAATAGTTGAAGAGGGAGGTTGTTGGGAAGTATTCAGGAGAGAGCTGGAAGAAGCAAAGATGAGTGCTGGATGAAGTCAGGATGAGTGATGGATGCTTCAGGATTAAAGCTAGATGAGGTCCGGGTGTGGCTGGATGATGTTATGGTGAGTTCTGGATGAGATCCATAGGGATGCGTGATGATGTGAGGATGGCGTTAGGACGAGTGCTAAATGAGGAGGGTGACTGAGGAGCAAGATGAGTGTAGGATGCTGCTTAATGATATCAAGAGGAGTGCTGTATGATGGTGTTTGATGAGGGATTGGATGAGTGTTGAAAGTGATGAGGATGGATTCAGGGATGGATCAGGATGAGTGCTGGATGAAGTAATGACAAGTGCTGGATGAAGTCATGATGAGTGCTGGATGACGTCAGGAGGAATGTTGGATGACGTCAGGAGGAATGCTGGATGCAGTTAGGAGGAGTGCTGGATGAAGTTAGGAGGAGTGCTGGATGTAGTCAGGAGGAGCACTGGATGAAGTCAGGAGGCGTGCTGGATGTAGTCAGGAGAAGTGTTGGATGAAGTCAGGAGGAATGCTGGATGAAGTCAGGATATGTGTCGTATGGAGTTCCGGTGAGTGTTGGAAGAGATGTGGATGAGAGCTGGATGTGGATTGGATGAGAGCTGGAGTTGGAAGCGTGTTGGATGAAGTCAGGATGAGTGCTTGATGAGAGCAGGATGCATGCTGGATGAAAACAGGATGAGTGCTGGGAGGCATCCATAGGAGTGTTGGAGCTGGAAGCGTGCTGGCTGAGATCAGGATGAATGTTGGAGCTGGATATAGCTGAGGACCAGGGCTAGATGAGAGTTGAGGTTGGGAGGACTCTGTATGAGATAGGGTTTAGTTTGGAGGTAGCTGAGGGTAGCTTAGGTTGGGCAATTTAAAAAAAGACAATTTAAGAAAAGACAATTAAAAAAAAGACAAAATAGAAAGCATAAGAAGAGCTACAGAAAGAATTATTGGTGGAAGTTCTGATTTGCTGCATTTCTAGACAGAAGTGCAGGGATTAGACAGTATAAGACAAGCTGCAGAAGAAATGTCTGAGTTTCTGCAGTATTTGCTGGAAGCTGTTTGTTTGCTACATTTCTAGACAAAAGAGCTGGGATGAAGGCTCCAGGATTCAGGACTGGTGATCTGAAAAGTATCCAGTAGCCTTTGGGTAGTATGAGTACTAGGGATGTGCATTCATCCTGGATCGGGGAGGCTGAAACCCGAAGGAATTTTTCCCGAAATTTATGGAAAAATTTGTTTCAGGGAATTAGTGCGCACTAACCCTGTTAGTGCGCACTTATCCGAAATGTGGGCCTCCCCAAATTTAAAGGCCCGAACCGCGGGAAATACGGTAGGTTCGGGCTTCGCACATCCCTAATGAGTACACTCCTGACCCCACAAAAGAAAATAGACTTTGGCACAGATCCCTATGGTGATTTATGAGCTGCTATTTCATTATTGTAACATTCACCATTACTTAAACGATAGTTATTAATCTGCATCACCTGCAAACTTATGGATTACAAGTAAACCTAGTTCTGACTTTTTTAAACGTTAAACTTTGAATCCCTGGCCCATCACTGTACCCAAAAGGTGGAAGGGACATCTTCTTTCCTCATCCCAGTTGCATCAGCATTTTGTTTCAATATTGTCTATCACCCTCAGAAAGCCAAGGGTACTTCGCAAAGCTGCTGACTCCTGAGGGTCAAGGAACATTAATCATCAACATGTACCCCTGGGGAAGGGTGGGATTGAGGACAATTGTATTTGCTTATGCATGATTATGTGACAGCGTGCACTGACAACTCCCTTATTCTACCTTAAGGACCCCGATTCAAGGTTTTAATCCATTCCTTCTTAAGGCAGAATGTTGCAAGGGAATCTGGCTTAAGGGAGATTCCCTTCTTCCTACCATAAGAACCCAGGCCTAGAAAGGCTTGTGGAGGCACCAGCTAGCTGATAGGATCTCATGATACAATGAGATGGTGGACACTTACCTCTTAATTGTGCCTGCTGTAAGGTTAGCCACTATCTTGGTTCTTGTATCTTTGAAGCACTGCAAATAAATATCTGCACCATAACTGAGTTGGTCCAGTCTTATTATATTTCTGAACTATTGCTGTGGCTGCAGCAGGCCTAAATATGCTACAGAGTAATACTAGGCCAGTGGTTAGTATAGTGATAAATTTTAAGGGATATAGAGAGCTCACTAATAAAATTGCATGTCTTAATTCTGAAATAATCTTGAACTGTATTGTTCCTTTCATTTCTCCATATATTGATAATTCATTTTGTAGGAAAGGGCACCCTCTAACTTCCAAAACAAAGTAAGAAATTCAAATAATTTTAATAAAAAATATATATTATGTATTTTAAATTGATTACAAATTAAAGTTTTATAATATGACTTAGAAAGTCACATGTTATCTGTAGACAGATTTAAAATTTCAGGACTATCTCCTCTCTTATTATTATTTTATATTTCATGAAAGTTCACAATAGTATATCCACACAACATTCTTAAACTCAAGTGATATTGATTAATGAAAGACCAACTCATCAATAAAAAGAAAAATTGCTAAATATACCATCAATGTTCTATTAAGTCCTCAATGTAATATGAAGAACCCAAAGTAGGTGGTACACCCACCTTTGGCCTGATCTCTTGTATTGAACCTGACCATGGGGGTCATTGTCCAAGGAGTTACCGTGGGAGATAAATCCACGGTAACAGCCATTAATGTGATATTCAGGGGGCGGAGCATATGTAAAGCAGGAAACAGCCACACTGTTAGCAAGGCTCCTATCGCGGCTAATAGCTACAACCCTTCCATTTGTGTTACAATGTGCACTAGAGGCCAGTAAAGGTTTATCCACAACAATTCCGAATGGCTTATTTCAGTACATATATATGTGAGAGAGAGAGAGAGAGAGAGAGAGAGAAAGAGAGAGAGAGAGACTTGCTATAGTGTCTCTTCCCTAGACAGGTATTTGTATCCCTATGAGAGGCCCACCTAGTAACTCGAGGTGGAGATTAGGTATGAGTGTAGGGGGTTGGGGGCCACTTTCACATTCAACGTGAGACGTACAAACAGCACAGTGGTCTCTTGTGAAGATTTGATGGCCTTCGGAGTGGGGAAACTCACTCCAAGATGAGATTTGGACAATGTTCTCTCCACCTAGCTTGTTGTTGCCCAAGTAGAGTGTCCATCAAGCTAGGTGGAGAGAACATTGCCCAAATCTCATCTTGGAGTGAGTTTCCTCACTCCGAAGGCCATCAAATCTTCACAAGAGACCACTGTTCTGTTTGTACATCTCACGTTGAATGTGAAAGTGGCCCCCAACCCCCTACACTCATACCTAATCAACACCTCGAGTTACTAGGTGGGCCTCTCATAGGGATACAAATACCTGTCTAGGGAAGAGACACTATAGCAAGTCTCTCTCTCTCTCTCTCTCTCTCTCTCTCTCTCTCTCTCTCTCTCTCCCCCCCACCCACCCTCCCTCACCACTGAAACAGGCTGTCTGGAAACCCTGTGAACTGTGCTAAACCTCTCTTGGATACTGACAATGTATTGTGCACTGCAATGATTCTTTGCCTTGCAGGTTCACCACTATAACACTGGTTCACTCTTACAGTACTTATCACAGAGATACAGACTTAGGTGGTATTTTAAGATCCTCTGTTAAATATAATCCCAGGAGAGACTACTGGAAAAATGCACGCACATGTTATAAAATCCGGTGTGGGGGCGCGGGGAGCCCCAATGGCTTTCCCTGTTCCCTCTGAGGCCGTTCCAAAATCGGAGTGGCCTCAGAGGGAACTTTCCTTCTTCCCCTACCTAACCCACCCCTCAGCCCTATCTAACCCCCCCCCCGACCTTTGTTGATGAAGTTGCATATGCCTCTGGGCAGGCGTAGGTTGCATGCACCAGCTGAGTGCCGGCACGACCGCTATGCTGGAGGCCTCGCCCCCGCCCCATCCCTGGCCTACCCACTCCCTGCCCATTTTTTCAAGCCCCGGGATATACGCACATCCTGGGGCTTGTGCGCGTTGCCGGGCCTATGCAAAATAGGCTCGGCACTCTGCCCCAGTATATGTACATTTGAAAGTTGAATATACACACGGTTTTATTCACAATTTTACTCCTCTGACCTAAACACAACCATAGGAAATGTTTTTTCTTTTTAACACGGCTAAAAGTACAAGAGCTGCAGAAGCCCTTGCTCACTTTTAGACAGATAAAATCAGTTTTCAGACAGGTCAGTTTATTCAGGTGAATATCTATTCACCCATATAAACTCCTTTCAAAATTGTCCTCATAGATATTTGTCCAAGGTTACATAAAGGGTCTTTAGTAGAGGAGTGTTCTGATAGATCATGTTCGAAAATGTCTCCTTATTCATAGTTAAATGCTAACCTATTTGTTCACAGGTCTGTTAGAGGTCAAAATTTGTAAATATTCTAGATTCTTAGCTCAAGTGTATGCAAATAAATCTTATGGATACTCAAGGATATTCTAACAATCTGACTTATTTGGGG
This sequence comes from Rhinatrema bivittatum, assembly GCF_901001135.1. NCBI lineage: Eukaryota > Metazoa > Chordata > Amphibia > Gymnophiona > Rhinatrematidae > Rhinatrema > Rhinatrema bivittatum. The sequence goes on from NC_042615.1 coordinate 167,746,663, forward strand.
ATCTTGAGCACTAACTTTGAAAATCATTGCTTTTATCACAAGACTATTCTCCATCATGATATACTCCATCAGATCTATCCTGCGTGTGGTCTTATGTGTTCTTCATTTTGCTTAACTATGAATTGCAATTAGTTATCATGAAAACTTTCAAATAACTGATTATGAAATACTGGCATGTTATTCTAAGTCAGTGCAATCTTGATATTTCCAGTTCTGAGTTTTTCTCTAAAATATAGATATTACTAGTTCTCTAACTTTTTCACTCTAATTTTATTCTAAGCCTAGGTCTCTTCTGTAAGGATTTATGATGCCTTTTGACATAATTTATTAATCAGACTTGGAAACTTTCAACCAGATAAGTCCGGCCAAGGCTTTTTACTGACTAATGGAACTATATTTCCCTGATCGTGCTTATGAAGTTGTTTATAAAATGTATCTATGTGCACTACTGTATCTTAGCCTTTGAGAATATTATGGCAGAGGAGACTGGAGGGCATCACAGAAAACCTCTGATTTATTCTTGCTCTGAGGTGATCCGTTTCTTCAGATTGACATGTAGCTGCCATTATTATTTCACCTCATGCTCTACTTTTCCAAGTTCAACAATGTCTGACATTTCTGTAAGCTAAAGCTTTTTCATCTATCTAAACTCATTTTAATGCCCTTATCTCTATTTAAATTTTCTGCCATCTGGGAATTTTGACAGCAGAATGGGCATGTCAATATCTAGATCATTACAATTAATTTATTGAAGATTGTAAAATGAACAGATGGGTTATATTAAATTAATTGAATGCCAATATGTCTTATTCCACAGAAATGAATTCATGAAAAAATCTCCATAATAAAAAAAGTAGAGATATATTGATTCCCCCTCCCCCCCCCCTTATTTTTTTTGTTTTAACTCAAGTTTCTGTTATACTCAATCAATTTGGAGTCAAAATAAAAAGCAAAACATGACACCATTCAGAAATAGAAAACAAGAGGACAGAAAATGTAAATGACATTTTACAAACCATACAGAAATGTTACACCACAAATTATCACAGGTTACCCTGGTTCCTCATTTCCATCCCCTAGATAATAGGGATCCTCTGCATTTATCCCACACCCGTTTGAATTATATTAATGTTCATGTCTTCATCACTTCTTCTGGAAGGAATAACAGTCCTGTATCTATGATCTAGTTAATCAACATAAAAAGTCAGGAAAAGAATGCACTAAATGTGCAATTATAAATCAAAAAGCATTCAGAACTTATTGATATTGCTTGTATCAAAATGTCCAATGGTTGTGAATCATCATAACACCTGCAAATCAGGGAGATAATATTTTTCACTTCTCAGCTACCTACACGGGTCATGTTTAATCATTGATTCACATTTGTGCATTAGTTCAGCAAATGTCAAATTTTAAGGATTTTTTTGAAATGCAAATAAAAACCCTATTGGGTTCAAGACTTAAGTTTCATCATGATTGCTTAAATGAATAAAGGGAAGTAATTTGCTACAAAATACTGTATTTATTTGCAATATAAAAAAATTCTTAAAAATGTGGACTAAGGCACAAATGTGAATCAGTGATTAAATATGACCCGTGTATTTGTAGCTGCTCTGCGGGTGTTAATATTATTCACCTCCTTTACACATTTGATTCAAGCAATATCAATACATTTTTAATGCTATTTGATTTCATATTATATCTCTGATCTAGTTACCAGATCTCCATCATCTTCCTTATTTCTCCTAAGATGTTAACCAATGTGTGGCTGATATCCAACATCTGGGTGTGCACTGTGCAGCAAAGCTCACCTGTCACAAATACAATTTAGTAGGGAGGGCTTTAGTTTACTCCTCCCTAAAACGATCAGGATTTAAGGAGGCTCTTCTTTTAAAAGGAGGATTAACTGATTTCAGCTTTCAGTGCTGTTTAGGAATAGGGTAATCATGTGTTTTAAGACAATGATTAGATCATTGTCTTAGCTCTAATTGGAGAATAATCCACAAGAGAAGAGTTAATAAAGATCAGGTCCAGTGTGTGGCCTAGCCTGTGAGTTGGAAAATCTATAATTTGCTGCCATCCTGGGGACTTCATGATTTCAAGAAATTGTTCAACATACATAGGTAGTGGGGAGACATCAATGAATATTAAAGTTCCCAATAATAACCATAATATTTATGTTCACTTTAGATGACAATATAATTTCAGAAAATGGAGAGCAATTAGAAATCATTAGAGCTGGCAGACATTACACTAGACATATGCTCAAAGTTTTAGAAGATAAAATAAGCATCTCATAAGGGGAATCAGTGCTGACAATTTCAGTCGACATATCATAGCAATTCTTATAAAAAAAAATCAGTAAACCACCCCTGCGCCTCTTATCTCTATAACCATCAACATAGGTCTGATTTAAGAAGACCATATCAGAATCAAGAAGTTATGATTCCATGATATGCAGAACTGTGCTGGGTTAATATAATTCTTAAAACAGGGGATTTCTTCTTCTTAATGGACTGCCCATTAATCTAAAGCAATGAATGAACACTGACAGAAAAAAAATTATCTAAACAGGGAATCTGATTACCTTTCATATGAGGAGCAGCAGGAAGTCTATCATATAGCCAGTGGGTGGTGGCTATTAGCCACCCCCCACCCCCTTTCCGATGACATCAATTGAACCAGGAGAATCAAAGCAGCATTAAAATGAAGAAGAACTAGGGTTAGACCCAAATTCACGGCCAACATCTGTACTTATCGCATACAAATAAATGCACAAAGGAGCTTTTTTTTATGCGCCCAAAAGAACACGTACCCAACTGGTGTGTGGTGCCTCCAGTGTCTCCCACTGACTCTTGATAGATAACATCAGTGGGGTTTGGTACTACTGGCCCCAGATGACAGCATGGCTGGTGAGGAAAAAAATGAGCAGTGTCTCTCAGTTGGAGGCAGCAGGAAAGACTGCCATGATGGGTCAACAAGGTCCAGGGATTCAAGCAAGGCAGGTGAAGAAGTTTTCACTCTCTTGTTGCCTCCTACTGATGATTCACTCCCCCCCCCCCCCAATACACACACATAAATGATGTCAATGGGGAGATGGGGCTACTGTTCCCAGATGACAGAACAGCCAGCAGGAAGGAAAACAAGCAGTGTCTCTCAGTGGGAAGCAGAAGGAAATGCTGCCACAATGGGTGAGCAATGTCCAGGAATTCAGACAAGGCAGGTGAAGTAGACTTCGTCACCTGCCTCACAGGAGCATTGAATGAAATTACAAGAGGACTGTGAAACTGGGAGATTGGTCATCCAAATGCCAGATGATATTTAATGTCGGCAAGTGCAAAGTAATGAACATAGGGAAAAGCATCACAAATTAGTGCTGCATGATGGAAGGTTTCACATTAGGAGTGACCACCCAGGAAAAGGATCTATTTATTTATTTATTTATTTATTTTGTATACCGACATTCGATCGAGATATCACATCGGTTTCCAGATAACAGGTTGAATAGGGCGAGAACTGCCCTATTTTACATTGTAACAAGATAACAATTAATTAAACATTTAATATAAGAAACATTGCAACAGCTGAATATAATTAAATGTGGGTATAGAGATATGGCAAATAGCCTATATACAGTATGTACAAAATGACTTGGTTACGAGTAGAATGGGGACAGGGAAGTGGGAGAACAGGGAGGGGTGGAGAAGGGGGGGAAGGGGGGTTGTGTGTTAGTGCAGGGTAGTAGTCAAGCGGGGAGGATTTCAAGAACATGTATTTTAGGTTGTTGGGGTTCAGGAGGGAAGGCTTTCAAGAACAGCCATGTTTTGAGCAGTTTTTTAAAGACTTGAGGTGAGGGTTCGTTTCTGAGATGTGTGGGGAGGGAGTTCCACAGGGTAGGGCCAGCTATTGTAATGGCTCGTTTGCGTGTTGTATTGAGGTGAGCATTTTTGAGATTTGGGATGGAGAGGAGACCTGAGTTGGAGGATCTGAGAGATCTTTGTGTGATATATGGTTGGATGGTGTTGTTTAGCCAGACCATTTTGTTGTTGTTTATTTTTTTGTGTATAAGGGTGAGGGTTTTATACTGGATTCTTTGTGTGATGGGCAGCCAGTGGAGGTCTTTGAGAGTGGGTGTGAAGTGGGAGGATTTTCTGTGGTTGGTGATGATTCTGGCGGTGGCGTTTTGTAGGACTTGGAGGGGCTTGATGTGGATTTCTGGTAGTCCAAGGAGGAGGGAGTTGCAGTAGTCGAGTTTTGAGAAAATAATTGATTGCAGTACTGTTCGGAAATCATGCGGTTGGAGGAGAGGTTTGAGTTTTTTTAAGTGTTTGGAGTTTGAAAAATCCATGATGACATCCATCTAGGTGTCATCATGGATAATATGTTCACTGTGAGGTAGCAGCCAAGATAGCAAATGCAATTCTAGGAATTATTAGGATAGAAATGAAGTATAAAATAGAGAATATAAAATCTCTGTATTGTGCCATTTTGAAAATACACCTTGAGTAATTTGTGCAATTCTGGTTACTGATTCTCAAAAAAGAAATAGCTGAATATGAAAAGATGTAGAGAAGGTGACAAAATGGTAAAGGCAATGGAACAATTCCCTATAAGGAAGATTAAAGAGGTTATGGCTCTTCAGCTTAAAGAACAGATGGCTAAGGTGATAGAAGTCTATAAAATGAGTGGGGAAGAATGGGGAAACATAAATCAGTTGTTTACTCTTTCAAAAAGTAGAAAGGCTATGGGGCACACAATGAAGTTACTAGGTAATACACTTTTTTCAAATAGATGAAAATATTTTTTTACTCAACCCATGATTAAATTCTGGAATTCATTGCCTGAGGATGTGATAAAAGCTGGTGGTGTAGCTGAGCTTAAAAAATGTTTGGAACAGTTCCTACCCCATTTTTAAGATGAAATTGGGGAAATCTTCTGCTTATCCATAGAATAAGCAGTAGAAATGTGCAGAAGAAAAAAAATGATTTTGTTTCTTTCATTCCTTTTGTTGAGACTCAAAGCATCAAGAGAGGAGCAAAGAAGCAGCAAGAAGAGGAAGAACACTCCAAGGTGCAAAAAGAGGATGTCAGCAATACTGGCATGAACAATTGATGGTATCAGGATCCGACGTCCTAGTCGGACAATGGGATTGGGCCTAGGTCCGCGCTGAGGCCCTAGCATCAGGACCCAGTTTCCGGAGAGGGACCTGGTGTTGGACCTGGGTCTAGGCATTGGACTAGGCCGAGGCCCAGGCATCGGATCCAGGCCTCAAAGCCTAGGTCTTGCTTAGTGTCTAGTCAGATGTCCCAGCAACCTACCATGGCCTAGGCCTATGCAGGGTCGAAGCTTCAGTCTGGTCCTAGCCATCAGGACAAGACCTTGAATCTTGGTCCCAATGCCTCAGCCCAGGCTGAAGCCTCAGTCTTTCATGGGCCTAAGCTGCACAAACTCATTGCAACCTCAACCTAGGACCTACACAATGCCCAGGCTTCGCTCTGGGCCTAGACCTCGGTATTGAATCCACTCTGGACCGAGTAAGTGAAGGTCAGCAGAACCCTGGCTCTGGCATTTTTTGGGTGGGTAGATGGGTGAGGGGCACAGAAAACTTCAGGAGGCCCCATTTCTTTTTTGTTTTCTTTTTTTTTTTAAGGTTTATTTCATTTTTTTAAACTAAATTAATGAAATATACATTAGACAGTAACATTTGTGGGAAACCAAACCCCCAAAACCTAATTAAAAAACTAAATGAAATTTTGTCATCTTCCCACCCCTAATAGATTGTGCTGCTGGGGCTTTAGTTTTTACCACTTGAGCACTTTCACATTTACTTCCCGTGGCATTGGTGGTGATGCCCTAATATTAGTGTCTGCCTTTGTCTTCTCCTTTGAAATAAAAAGGTCTGACAGAGACACAGCTGGTGGTGGCATATCCTCACCAAATTTAAATTTCTTATGGCTTGACATGTCTGTCTCTCCTGACAATTTGTATTTGAAAAAATCCCTCATTATTTTGGTTGGAGGACTCACTGTTGTCTTATAAAAAGAAAGTCTCTACCAACTGCAGGCTTGCCATGGCCTCCTTTACCTTTGCCTGAAATGATAGGATTTTTTCAGGTGTAGTGCCTGCTAGGGATGTGAATCATTTTTTGACGATTTAAAATATCATCCGATATATTTTAAATCGTCAAAAATCGTTAGGGCCACGATACAATACCAATTCCCCCAATTTATCGTCAAAAAATCGTAAATCGGGGGAAGGGGGGAGGGCAGGAAAACCGGCACACTAAAACCCCCTAAAACCCACCCCCGACCCTTTAAATTAAATCCCCCACCCTCCCGAACCCCCCCCCCCCCAAAATGCCTTAAATTATCCTGGGGTCCAGCGGCGGTCCATAGCTAAATCGGGGGAAGGGGGAGGGCAGGAAAACCGGCACACTAAATCCCCCTAAAACCCACCCCCGACCCTTTAAATTAAATCGGGGGAAGGGGGAGGGCAGGAAAAACGGCACACTAAATCCCCCTAAAACCCACCCCCGACCCTTTAAATTAAATCCCCCCCCAAATGCCTTAAAGTACCCTGGGGTCCAGCGGCGGTCCGAAACGGGCTCCTGCTGTTGAAGCGTGTTGTCTTCAGCCGGCGCCATTTTGCAAAATGGCCGCCGCAAAATGGCGGCGGCCATAGACCAACACGATTCGACCGCAGGAGGTCGCTTCCGGACCCCCGCTGGACTTTTGGCAAGTCTTGTGGGGGTCAGGAGGCCCCCCCAAGCTGGCCAAAAGTCTCTGGGGGTCCAGCGGGCGTCCGGGAGCGATCTCCTGCCGCGAATCGTTTTCCGTACGGATAATGGCGCCGGCCATACGCGTATGGCCGGCGCCATTTTCCGTACGGAAAATGGCGCCGGCAGGAGATTGACTGCAGGAGGTCGTTCAGCGGAGGTCCGGAACCCTCGCTGAACGACCTCCTGCAGTCGATCTCCTGCCGGCGCCATTATCCGTACGGAAAACAATTTGCGGCAGGAGATCGCTCCCGGACGCCCGCTGGACCCCCAGAGCCTTTTGGCCAGCTTGGGGGGGCCTCCTGACCCCCACAAGACTTGCCAAAAGTCCAGCGGGGGTCCGGAAGCGACCTCCTGCGGTCGAATCGTGTTGGTCTATGGCCGCCGCCATTTTGTGGCGGCCATTTTGCAAAATGGCGCCGGCTGAAGACAACATGCTTCAACAGCAGGAGCCCGTTTCGGACCGCCGCTGGACCCCAGGGTACTTTAAGGCATTTGGGAGGGGGGGGATTTAATTTAAAGGGTCGGGGGTGGGTTTTAGGGGGATTTAGTGTGCCGGTTTTCCTGCCCTCCCCCTTCCCCCAATTTAGCTATGGACCGCCGCTGGATCCCAGGGTAATTTAAGGCATTTGGGGGTGGGGGATTTAATTTAAAGGGTCGGGGGTGGGTTTTAGGGGGTTTTAGTGTGCCGGTTCACGATTTTAACGATTTTCACGATATTCTAAACACCCAAACGGCAACAATACGATTCCCTCCCCCTCCCAGCCGAAATCGATCGTTAAGACGATCGAGGACATGATTCACATCTCTAGTGCCTGCTTACTGTGATTTAAGAGATCAATATTCAAAAGCCATTCAGACTGATAACTGAAAAGTTATCTGTCTACATGGAAAAATGTATTTATTTATTTATTCACTTTTTTATACCGGTATTCAAAAAGATATCATACTGGTGTACATGGTAAAAACATTCACATCCAACATAAAACAATATAATAACATTTCTCAAAACCTATAAAAGCAGATACAAATAAATAGTCAATAAATTACCTAAAAATTATCAAAACATTGCTACAATAAAAATAATGATATTTATCGCCATGTGTGACTACATTCTAGCCGCATAACTCATTATGCAGCTAGAATATAGATGCATTCATTGGAGGTAAACCAGGGGCAGGCTGGAGGCATTTCGGACCTTAGCTTTAGCTGCATAAGTTAATTTCTGTGATTAATTTTGGCCATGCTGTAGGGCTGGCCCAAATTTAGCCATACATACTTATTCAGCTAACTTTAGGGTAGCTGGGTATATAGGTATATCTGGCTAACTTAACTGGTTGTTCCATGGATGAATATTGGCCCTAAATGATGAAGAATAGATTTTTTTTATTTTTAACAAAGTGAATGCATGTACTGAGTATTTCTGACAATGACTAAATTCATCACTCTGTGTGTAAAGGTGAACAACACACAGAGAGAATGAACTATAGTACTATTCTTCTTCATACTAATGCCCTGCACATACACAGCACAGATAAATAATGCTTTAGTGCATGCCGGCACTAGTACTCAGCTACAAGTTCCACAAAGTGGCTGTACCTTGACGACTGGTAACTTCCTGCACTGACTACTCTGGTGCAATATACAGACCTAAAAGGAGAAAAAAAAAGCCTATCTTGAGCACTAAATAGCCCTGCTAGCTTAGCTGCTGCTGGTTCACTGCAACAAGTGAAAAATCACTGCAGCCACAGCACAATCTGCCCCCCAAAGGGGAGAGGAAGCTTATTAAAGAAAAAAACAACAACCCACAAGCCTTCATTTGTCAGTGTCAGTGACAGTTATATATTAAATAAAATGAAAATGAAAAACCTGTGTAGGAGAACATAGCAGCCAAAAGGATTTTAATGGGAATGTTTCTGATGTTAAACCAGAAGAGCACTGTTGATTCTGAACAGTGTAGAACACAGAGCTGAAACAACAGCAAAAAAACACCATCTCCTTAAAAAGAAAGGATCAAATACAGTTGGAAAACGTCTGCACATACTAGAAGTAAGGAAACATAGAGCAGTGTTTCACAATTTAGAAAAATGCTTCACTCTGATATGTTCCCTTATATTGTCATTCTGGTTTCCTTGCCAACAAATCCTGGTTATTCTCTGACCTCATGCATGAGTCATAGGCAAGGACTGGTTGATATGGAGACTCCCACATGACCAGTCATATATAGCTCCATTAGAGCACATTGGCTCTATTTTTTACAATCCAGCCATGCTTGTCTATGGGACCAAAAACAAATAAAACAAATGAAATCTGTTTCATTTGTGGGAAGTGCTCCATTTGCTTTTGGGGGCCCACAAATTAAACAAAAGGGGCATATTTGTTTCATAACGGATATTTGTTTTCATTGAGTGCACATCCCTAATAAATAGCATAGTATCTATCAACCTTTTGGGATCCTACCAGATGCTTATGTCCTGGTTTAGCCACCGTTGGAAACAGGATACTGGGTTTGTTGGACCTTTGGTCTGACCCAATATGGCAAATCTTATGATCTTAATAACAATCAGTAATTGTTAGTAATAAACATTTTTTTTCTAATTATATTTTTTATATAAGTTAAATTGAAAACACATTGTATTCACCTGGTAAGATGTACTTTTGTTTTAATATACTTGTGAGCAGTTCCAGGATCACAATTCTGTGCAGAGTCTGACACTATGAGTCAGATTTTTAAATTTATGGGCGGGTGTAGATTTGTTCGCTCAACCCGGCACGGACAAATCTACGTCCGATTTTATAACATGTGTGCACACCCGCGCGCATGTTATAAAATCCGGGGTCAGTGCATGCAAGGGGGTGCACACTTGTGCATCTTGCGCGCGCCGAGCCCAAGGGGAGCCCCAATGGCTTTCCCCGTTCCCTCCAAGGCCGCTCCGAGGCAGGCCACCTGAGGCAGGCGTAACTTGTGCGCGCCGGCTTGCCATCCCCTGGCACAGGCCGCTGTTCTGGAGGACTCGGAACCACCCGCCGGACCGCCCCCTGAACCTTGGACCCGCCTTGGACCTGCCCCCAGACCGCCACCACGCCCCCCAGACCCACCCCCTTCTTGCACCTTTTTCGAAGTCCCATGACATACACGCGTCCCGGGGCTTGCGCGCGCCACCGAGCCTATGCAAGATAGGCTCAGCGCGTGCAGGGGCAGGCAGGGGAAGCTTTTCGGGGGTTACGCGCATATCTTACGCGCGTAACCCTTTGAAAATCTGCCCCTATTTGTACAGAATTGAGATCCTGGGACTTTTCACCAAGTATATAACCAAAGAAGCATAAGAGTTATAATAAACATGAGACCTGCAGGCTAGCCTTGAAGCAGTGCCTATCTCGAATTGATCCTGCTATGCTTTCTTGGGAATACATCCCTTTACATTAAAGATGTGAATAGTTTTTTGACGATTTAAAACAATCGTCAGATATATTTTAAATCGTCAAAAATCGTTAGAGCTGCGATTCAATAGCAATTCCCTCGATTTATCGTCAAAAAATCGTAAATCAGGGGAGGGCGGGAAAACCGGCACACCAAAACAACCCTAAAACCCACCCCGACATTGCCCGTATGACATAGTGAGGGCAAAGGTAGTGCTGGACTTTTGGCAAGTTTTGTGGGGGTCAGGAGGCCCCCCCAAGCTGGCCAAAAGTCCCTGGGGGTCCAGCGGGGGTCCGGGAGCGATCTCCTGCACTCATGACGTCGGAAGCCAGGAACCAAAATGGCGCCGGCTTACCTTTGCCCTGTCATATGATAAGGGCAAAGGGCCACCGGCACCATTTCTATTAACGCAGCCGTAGCCAGAGAGCGGGAGATCGCGCCGGGACCCCCCCACTGGACCCCAGGTAATTTAAAACATTTTGGGGGGGTTCGGGAGGGTGGGGGATTTATTTTAAAGGGTCGGGGTGGGTTTTAGGGTTGTTTTGGTGTGCCGGTTTTCCCGCCCTCCCCCTCCCCCGATAAAACAATTTTTTAACCAAAAATACTAAGACGATCAGATTTCCCCCCCCCTCTCAGCCAAAATCGATCATTAAGACGATCGATCACACGATTCACATCCCTACTTTACATATCAGTTTTCTAATGATCAATACCAGATTTACAGTTGATTTATGCTAGCTGTTCATGCACTACCATTCCACCACATGCATTTGTTTTATGACATTTGAAGTGCACCATCTATTCAGATCCCATATTATATTTGTGGATTCAGTGTCTAATGGCCCCTCTCGGTGCATTACCAGTAGTGCCCTGGATAAACTACATTTAGTTATAGCTGTGTAGGATGAAGAATGTGGGTAGGTATCATTCAAATGCAGAGAGTCCTAAAATGGTCAACCCCCTGGAAAGTAATAAAAACAACTCTCTACAGGTAGTCTGGGCAATCCCATTAGGTTTGCTGAGAGTCAGGAGGCAGTAGGAACATTTCTTGAGTTTGGATTTTCAGGCCCACTTGGAGGAAACAGGCATGTCTGCCTGGAGATTCTCCGCAGGGTCAAGAGGTAATTCCTTCCAGTCCATTCTTTGGCTGGTTGGGATTTCCCACTGGGTTGATTTTTTTTTTTTTTTTTTACTACTTTTCATGATAGGAGCCTTGTAAGACCTTTAGGTATCTCCTGGACCCATGGCACTGGGAACCCTGTATCTAGGAGTACTCTTGATAGGGAAAACCTTCCCCTCTAAACACTCTATGAGGAAGGAGATATGGTGGTGACCTGCTGCAAGGAAGGTCTCTGGTGTTAACTTTAGATCAAAGAGGAAAAGACTTTGGTTTGTGAGATCCTGGAGGAAGAGTTTTAGCTAACCCTTCCTTTCTACATTGAAGCAGTGGAAGCTATGTATTCTAAGGGATCCTATCCACCATGGCTTCAAAAGAGATTGAGAGAGAAAGAATTATCTGCTAACTGTGAGTAAAACATTAACTAGGAAGAGTTGAGTACACACATCTGGAGACTTCAACCCCTTGGGAGAGAGAGGATTTGGACTCTCTGTGCCAAAACTGTATTTTTTAACTTTTACCTGATTGGAAGGGATTTTTCCTGCACAATTAAGGAATAATCTGCCCACCTGGGAACTTGTCGTAACCAAGCCCATGAAAGTAGCTTGAGCCACTTGCACAGACAGAAGGAAAGGAACTGTAACTAAAAGAATCCCTGTGGTACTGAGAACTAAGGGGCCATTTTTCAAAGTGCTATATGGTGTTTTCACTTGTGAAAAGCACCTTTAACGCATGAAAAAACACCATAATGCATGGTGTTATGTAAATTAGGAAAAGGGGAGGGATTTCTGGCAAAGCCATATTGCACAGTTTTAACTACACCTGAGAGAGAGAGAGAGAGACAGAGAGATCCTCATACTATGAAGATATTTATACCTCTATAGGAAGCCCATCTTGATACTCGAGGTGAGGTTTAGGTATTAGTGTAGGTGTTAGGGGCCATTTTGACATGCAGAGTGTGACATACGAACAGAACTATGCACTCTTGTGAAGATTCGATGACCTTCAAAGTGAGGAAACTCACTCGAAGATGAGATTTGTGCAATGTTCTCTACCCAGGTAGAAAATCCATCAAGCTAGGTAGAAAGAACATTGCACAATTCTTATCTTCGGGTGAGTTTCCTCACTCCGAAGGTCATCAAATCTTCACAAGAGTGCACTGTTCTGTTCATATGTCACACTCTGCATGTCAAAGTGGCCCCTAACCACTACACTAATACCTAAACCTCACCTCGAGTAGTTAGGTGGAGCTCCTATAGAGGTATAAATACCTACCTAGTATGCAGCTCCTATAGGCTCTCTCTCTCTCCCTCTCTCCCCACTCAGTGGTTGTAGGTAGGTAGCCACGCATATCTGTTAAAATCCGGGATAGGCACGCGCAAGGCTGTGCAAAATCAGCAGCCTGCGTGCACCGAGCCGCGCAGCCTGCCTCCATTCCCTCCGAGGCCACTCCGAAATTGGAGCAGCCTCAGAGGGAACTTTCCTTCCACCACCCCCCCGCACCTTCCCCTCCCTTAATCCCCCCTACCTCTGTTGCACAAGTTATGCCTGCCCGAGGCAGGCGTAACTTGCGCACGCCGGGCCAGCCCCCAGCATGCGATTCCCAGGCCCGGGAGCCATTTTGGAGGCCTCAGTCAAGCCCCCAAATGATGCACCGCCACAACACACCCCCTGACAAGCGCCCCCCCCCCCCCCCCCCCAGGAATGCCCCGGGACTTACATACGTCCCGGGGCTTGCACGCCACCAAGCCTACTCAACATAGGCTCGGCGCTCTAGGGATGTGCAGAGGGTCGCCATACATTGCATTTGGGATACGTATTCGTCGGGTGGCAGATACATTGTATACGTCCGTATGGCGTCCCGATATGGTTATATGTCTAATCCTATTCGTTACCCGGCTAAAATTAAATTTACTACAACCCCCCCACCCTCCTGACCACCCCAAGACTTACCAAAACTCCCTGGTGGTCCATCGGGGGTCCGGGAGCATTCTCACACCCTCTGTACCAGTTCAAAATGGCGCCAATAGCCCTACCATGTCACAGGGGCTACCAGTGCCATTGATCAGCCCGTCACATGGCCATCGGCGCCGTCTTGTGCTCCTGCCATGTGACGGGGGCTGACCAATGGTGTCGGTAGCCCCTGTGACATAGTAAGGGCAAGGCTATTGGCGCCATTTTGGTTCCTGGCACCCGACGGCCGAGTGCAGGAGATCGCTCCCGGACCCCCGCTGGACCCACAGGGACTTTTGGCCAGCTTGGGAGGGGGCCTCCTGACCCACACAAGACTTGCCAAAAGTACAGCGGGGGTCCGGGAGTGACCTCCTGCACTCGGGCCATATTGCCAGTATTCAAAATGGCGCCGACACTAGCCTTTGCCCTCACTATGTCACAGGGGCTGACGGTCAGTGACATAGTGAGGGCAAAGGCTAGCGGCTGCCAGTATTCAAAATAGCACCGGCACTAGCCTTTGCCCTCACTATGTCACAGGGGCCGACGCGATCTCCTGCACTCGTGCCGTCAGGTGCCAGGAACCAAAATGGCACCGATAGCCTTGCCCTTACTATGTCACAGGGGCTACTGATGCCATTGGTCAGCCCCTGTCACATGGCAGGAGCACAAGATGGTGCCGGTGGCCATGTGACAGGGGCTGACAATGGCACCGGTAGCCCCTGTGACATAGCAGGTCAAAGGCTATCGGTGCCATTTTGAACTGGTACCGAGGGTGTGAGAGTGCAGGGGATGGTTCCCGGACCCCCCGCTGGACCACCAGGGAGTTTTGGTAAGTCTTGGGGAGGATCAGGAGGGTGGGGGGGTTGTTTAAATTGGCGGCCAAATAATTTGGCGAAAATTCGTTGTATACATGGGGAATCGCGATACGTTTCACTTCCCCACGAATACAACAAATATTGGCACATCCGTTGCGGATTGCCAATACGTAGGGACCGAATGCACACCCCTACGGCGCGCACAGGGGGAACTTCGGGCAGGTTTTCGGGGGGTACGTGCGTATCTTACGTGTGTACCCCTTTGAAAATCTGGCCCTGAGATAGCACACTTTGTGATAAACAGCCTATTACCATAAAACATGCCCCCCCCAGTGTATTGAAATAGGCTGTCTGGACACTTTCGTGCACTGCGATGATTCTTTGGGTGTTTTATCGCGCAGCGGGGAAACTTCGTGTGCTGCGATGTTTTCACGATTTGCGGAAATGTAATTGCGAAAACATCGCGTCATGCGAAGTTTCCCCGCTGCACGAAAAAAGCCTCATTTGCATGGGAAATGCTCCTTAATGCGATATTGGTAAATGAGGCCCATTATCAGAAGTCACAATTATAACACCTAGCATTATATAATGATCAATAGGTTTCTTAAACTTTTTAAAATGTTCTGTTTTCTTTTTTGACTGCATTAGCTTGTAATTTGTGCATTTAGCATACAATATTCAAATATTAAGGTCATCAAAATATCTATCAATTTCTTTATACAAACAGAAATATCTTTGATAATTACACTCCTTCACCATGTGCTCTAACCAGCATTTTTTTTTTTTTGCGTTAAATAAAATGGTTAGTCTCAGAGCCAGCTGGCATCATTTTGTTGCATGGTTATATAACGAAGTGCTGCCTGCCTCAGTGCCAGCTGGCACCATTGTTAAAAGAAAGATGATGGGGCAAGAACAACTGGGGATCACTCCTTCCCCTTTCTATGCTGAAGACTTTACAGAAAATGCAAGTGGAGCTTGGGGAGACCCCCAACCCCTCGCTATTGGCAGGGGCTCTTGGCAGATGAGCCTTGGGTGCCCATGGTACCTAAAGCAGCAGCAGAGGACCCAGAGCATTGAGGGAGATCCCTTTTTATTTATTAATTATTTTTTTTCTTAACAAACCAAAACTTTTCAGATATATTCAGGCAAGTCTATCTCTGGTTCATTCTATTTGAAACCGACATAAAAATGGATGCATATCCATAATAGCAAGTGCAAACTATGTTGCACTTTTAGCATGCATATTTTATGTTAATTTTCAAAGTAACTACTTGCATGTACTTGAAGAGTAAATAAATTTTTGTAAAAAAAATGCACATCAACAAGGCAGTTTATATGAATGCAAGCTGCACTATATTGAAATGAAATGTATTGCATAATTTTGCATTTTAGCAGCTTATTTAAATATTTTATATGTCAAAGTGAATTAATTTGAAAACCTATGCATTATCATCACAGCAAACCCACTACCTAACATTATTTTAATTTACATATTTATGAATTGCTCCTCCCAGCTGCATACTAGTGCAGTGATGTTCAACAAGCAGTATAAAAACAAAGTCCAAATTAACATAAATATATAAATGACAGCTTGAAAACAGCCTGATAAATAGAAACAGTGCTTCTTTAGTGCACATTAAGCAGTAAGACAGGTGCTAATACTTGTTAAATGTCTGCATAATTTCTAATGCCCTTTAGTAAATAGACTGATAATTGAGGAATGTGGATATTAAAATCTGCAATGACTTTCACCAAAGCTGAAATTGAGTTTTTTTAGGATTCTCTCTCAGGAATGTCATGATTTTATTGAAAGTAGGGATTGCAGCATTCAGCACAGCAGCACCTTCTTACAAACAGCAATCCTAGGCTGATTGATGTTCCAGATGACTTGCTTTTATTAACTCAATACTACTGAAATTAAACTCAAAACTAAGGTATACAGATGAGGTAGTTTTCACAGTCGACAGTTCTCACAACTTAAAGAATGAATCAGCGAAGCACAGAAAGTGACGCTACATTCCTATTGCAGATCTCCTGAGCTTTCAGACATTCTTTTGGAACTCATATTTATGCAAGTCAAATCAAAGGCCCCTGATAGGAACTTAGAGATGAACAGCTAGCCCCTTTCCCAGCAGCTCTCTGAACCAAACTGCTCTTGAGCTTTCCTCGCAAAGGGTTTTCTACCTTCAAATTCACAGCAAACCAAAAGAAAAAAATTAAAGAAGCAGAAGAATTTCTATAGTGCACCAGAAAAATTGAAATTTGTAATGGGGAATTAAGTGCTCATAACACGTTATTCAAGTCTCTAGTAAAATCCTTCCTGTTTTTCCTTGCTCATCTTAAAATTGGCAGCTCACATTAATATAAATATAAAGTTGAAAAATCAAATATATATTTGAAAAAGTGGAATATCAAATATTTATAAATAAATAATTTAACATGTTTGTTTGGTGGATATATCATCATTATCCTTCTATTATATGAATAGCTATTTTCTCAAAGAGTGAATGCATTTCTTGGTTAGATGTGTTCTGGAACTGACTGTTATAAACATTACCTTCGATGATAGCTTTCAGGCCTCCCACTAATGTTGAATAGAGTCTTCATCATTATCATTGTGGCTCAGCTATTCATCGAAGGCATAATCTGTCTCTGCACAAAAAACAAACAAACCCCTGATATCCTTAAAATTTTATTCAGGAACCATGATCTGAGCAAAGCTGGAGCCACCATCTCTAGTGACATATCTATACCAGTATGACTTATAGACCTTTGATACAGATGGAAGGAATGGATAAAGATCTAATAAAACACATCTAAAAGGTAGGAATATTGGGGGAGCTGGAACTGGTGTTGGATTTTAATCTTCCAGATGTAGATTGGAGTTTTCCATCATCAGATCTGGCCAGAAGAAGAGTAATCCTGGACTGCCTTCATATGGCTGCTCTGAGACAAATGCTAAAGAGATTCTTGAGGGATAAGATGATATTGGACTTGTTACTTATGAATGGAGGAAATATTTCTAATCCTGAGGAGGGTTCCCACCTGGACATAATAGATCACCAGATGGAATAGTTTGATTTGACTGCCAAAGAAGGGAAGTGTCATTCAAAAATCAAAATATTGGATTTAAAAAATTCCCACTTTGGTAAAATGCAAAAGTACATTAAAGAGGCCACTGGCAGGGTCAGAGATTGCAGAGGAAAAAAAAGTGAGCTAAACTGAAAGTAGATATTGAAAAAGCAATACATCTTTATCTAAAAATAGTAAATACACATAAGAGGAAAAAAAGACCAATATGTTATTCAAAAGATGTAGCTAAAAAAGTAAGAACAAAATAATAACATTTCAAACATAAAAAAAATTGTAAGAAAGAAGAGAACAAGTGTCATGGTTTTCACTTACCCTGCCATCTTCCCATGCCAAAGTTCAGCCAGCTGTGCTGTCTTCCCTCTGTAAACCGCCTTTACACGGGTTAGTTACCCTCCATTTTTAATAATACCCAGGCTGAGGGAAGGATGTGGGTAACCTTGGTGTTAATAGTACAGAGGTATATATGAAAATCCTTTTTCCTTATCAGGTAATTTATAAAGGATAGAGCGTAATACACTTTATCACCTGATCAGTTACACTCCTGCCAATTAGGAGAGGAAATGAGGTAAATAAAAAAAGGTTTAAAGCCAATGTTGTGATGGTAATTATCTTTTACCTTAAATATTTTATATATTTTTTTAACAATAACTTAAATATCTTAAATATTCATTAACCATTTAAAATATAACAATTAATATTAGGGATGTGCAGAGGGACGGCATACGTTGCATTCGGTATTTGTATTTGTCGGGGGGGGGGGGCAGATAAGTTGCATTCGGCAAGGGGGCCCCCGATATGTTCATGCGTTCATTCTTATTCGTTTCCTGGCTAAAATTGAATTAACTACAACCCCCCACCCTCCTGACCCCCCCAAGACTTAACAAAACTCCCTGGTGATGCAGCGGGGGGTCCGGGAGCCATTTCCTGCACTCACACCGTTGGCTGCTGGTATTCAAAATGGCGCCTATAGCCTTTGAACTTACTATGTCACAGGGGCTACCGGTGCCACTGGTCGGCCCCTGTGACATAGTGAGGGCAAAGACTATCGGCACATTTTGATTACTGGCAGCCGACGGCCTGAGTGCAGGAGATCTCTCCCGGACCCCCCGCTAGACCACCAGGGACTTTTGGCAAGTCTTGGGTGACTCTCCTGACCCCCACAAGACTTGCCAAAAGTCCCTGGTGGTCCAGCGGGGGTCCGGGAGCAACCTCCTGCACTCAGGCCATCGGCTGCCAGTAATCAAAATGATGCTGATAGCCTTTGCCCTTACTATGTCACAGGGGCTACCGGTGCCATTGGTCAGCCCCTGTCACATGGTAGGAGCACATGATGGTGCCGGCCATCCATTGCTCCTACCATGTGACAGGGGACGACCAATGGCACCGGTAGCCCCTGTGACATAGTAAGGATATGAGTAAGGCTACTCATAAAGATGGGGTCGATGGCCCTTTGCCCTTACCATGTGACAGGGTATCCGTGCCATTGGCTGGCCCCTTCACATGGTAGGAGCACTGGATGGCCGGCGCCATCTTTAAAGCACTGTGACAGGGTATCTGTGCCATTGGCCGGCCCCTGTCACATGGTAGGAGCACTGGATTGGCCGGCTCCATCCCTCCCTCCCCCCAAATAACTCCCGTTAGTGGACACTAAAAGGAGTAACAATTTTTCACGATAAATCGTGAAAATTTCTATTGTATCGTGCACTGTACCAATTTTTGACGATTTAAAAAATATTGGACAATTTTTTTAAATCGTCAAAAAACGATTCGCATCCCTAGTGAGTAGACAGGGTATGCTGGATACATAACCAGTAGTAGATGATATACTCATAATTGTAGATATCTGTTATGGCTTCTATGCAACAAAGAGCCTTCAGTATATTCAGGAACAGGAGCCGTAGGCGTATACTGGTTCCTATATGCAGTCTGGAATGAGAACTCACAATATCTGTGTATGATATGGCTTCTGGAATAGAAGAGAGTCTTTGGAGAGTTTTAGGAACATAGGCCCTCGTGGAGCGAGTACCGGTTCCTATCTGCAATCTGCAATAATGACTCACGATCTCCGTACCTGCGATAACATCTTAGACAGAAGGGAGTCTTTGGAGATTAGGAACATAGGACCTCGTGGAGCGAGTACCGGCTCCTATCTGTAATAGAACTCACAGTGTTCATGTCTGCGATCGCTTCCAGGTAGTAAGGAGTCTTCTGAGCATTCAGGGATGTAGGCCCTTGAGGAGCGAGTACCGGATCCCGTCTTATCAATCTGAAATCAAGAAGAGAGAACAGGGCCCCCGAGAAGCGGGTACCCCTTGGTAAGTTTGTGGTGGCAGAGCAGCGGAGAAAGAATTCCCCTTGCTAACTCGATTCTTAGTTGCAAGCAAAGACCTTTTAAGTTGGAAGTGGATGAAGTCACTACGGGGGGACGCCCCCGAGGTTCGCGCCCTTGCCGATACAAACTCTGGAGGGTGCACACATGCACACATGCCCTTACGTCATCAGGAACATGGTGGATCCGCAGCGTCAGGCCAGCCCGGGAATTCCAGGAAGAACAGCGAGGAGAAACCACAGCAGTATCTGTCCGTCAGACCCGAAGGGAGTCACCACTAAGGTAGAGAGGGTTGAACGAGGGCGAGAACAGGCACGAACCCAACACTTTTTTATTTAATGTTTTTTCCCTCGACATTCCTTCCAAATATAATTTATTATAATTCTTTTTCTTATCCTTTTTATTTTCAACTCTGTATAACTTTTAAATTATTTTCAGTGCTTTGACCTCTAATAGTATTATTACTCTGGTCATTTCTCATGTAACTAAGGAAGCTATATTGATGTCGTTCTTGGATGCCATCAGGGAACTTTGATAATTACTATAGCAACTGGATTAAACTAATAAATGTAGGGGAGCTCAGCCTGTTCTAATTACATAATCAAGTCTAATTTTAAATAGATTTCTGATGTAAAATGTACCTATCTAAATAAAAATAATATTTATGTATTTCTATTTTAATGCCCTTCAAAACTCTATCTGTTCAAAAGCACTTAAAAAATATTTCCAATAGGTTGCCTCTACTATAACTTAACAGGTAAACGTCCCTCTGTTTTTCATTCTATTTACTTTTAAAGCTGTGTGTTTTCCTGCCGTGTCTTTGACACCACAGCAAAACAGCTGCCTATGTCTGAATAGCAACAATTTTCTCTCTTACTGTGTCAACTCAAACACATCCCCCTCCTTTTCTGCTTGCAACTGTTTCTCATGACAAGGAAGCTCTGCCAGGACAAAGCTTCAAAACAGCACTTCAGCTGTCCTTCTCCATGGCAACCAGATACTTCTGTTCTATCCACTAAGCTACTCCCGTTTCTCAAAAAGAAAAATTTCTTATGCTTAGCCAGGGCAGAACATCTACTTTAGTTAACTCTTTCTTATCTCTTACCTTTCTAGGATTAAAGTAGCTTTTAGAAACACTATGGCAGTCTTTCTTTAAATCTGAGTTTGCCCTTAGTGACAACTAAACCTTTCACTTTTCTATAGCCTTCAGTCAGCAAGGATGTGCAGCACTATGCTGTACTCTCTGAGAAACTGTTTTGTTTTTTTTGTTATTAGCAGTAATTATATCAAGTTCTGTACATCAGCTACCTGTCAGCTCCTCTCTCTTATTGACTCCTTCTCATGGTAATTTTTCTTAGTCCTATCCACATCTCCACCAGGAGTCCTCGGAAATCCTTGCTCACTACCTTGCCAGTTACCTCCTCATTGATCCTATTATGCCCATGCCTCAGCCCTACTTAACTCAGCCTGCTCAATGCCTCAGGGCCTCTTCATTGAGTTACCTCAACTCTCTGACCTGCCCTCACTTTCCTTGATATCCTTTCCTTACCTTGTAGCCTTTGGGCCTCCTGCCTTGCCTTGCGGACTACTCAGGCCTCCCACCTTTCCTTGTGACCTCTCCTGCCTCCTGCTTTGCATTGGACCTCCTTGCCTTGCTCTCTGGCCTCCTAGGACTCCTTGTCTTGCTGTGTGTCTCCCTGGGTCTCTCTGCCTTTTCTTATGGCCTCCAGGCCTGCTACGTTATCATAGACAGTCCTGTACCCTGTTA
Organism: Rhinatrema bivittatum; assembly: GCF_901001135.1. Lineage (NCBI taxonomy): Eukaryota > Metazoa > Chordata > Amphibia > Gymnophiona > Rhinatrematidae > Rhinatrema > Rhinatrema bivittatum. The sequence continues at coordinate 167,767,934 of NC_042615.1, forward strand.
CACTTTGCTGCTTATTGTTGCTATCCAGTTCTGTCCTTATATAATCTGGTCCTTGTTCTGCATATGCCACTCTGTGAAGTCCCTTGTCTGTTTCCCAGTCCTTGCCTAGTCCCTGGTCCAGTCTATGCCCTGTATCCAGCTCTAGTTTGTGCCCTGTATCCAGCCACAGTTTATACTTTGTATCTAGCTCCAGCTACGAGGTAGAAAGTGAAATACAGTCTTTAGGTCAACGCTATTTAAAAAGGAAGAAGTTGCTTAAGCATTTACTTTTTAAAACATGCATTATGTACTACGTGGCTAATGTGTGGTTTTAATGAAAACTTTGTATCTATTAATACCCCAAGATTTCTAACCATTTTTGAAATGGCTTATATTAATGCCATCTGTATTCAAGATGCTGGTATATTTTCTCATGGACATTGGGATAAGTACAGGACTTCAGTCTTTGACAGATTCAGCAGCAATTTATTTGTGGATAACCAACAATGCAGTTTCTCCAGACAATTTCCAACTTTATCAGCTAAAAAGGTCTCTTCAATTTTGAGGTAGAACTAATGTCTTTTTTACTCCTGATATATTAGACATACTCCGGGCTGGTCCTGCAACCCTTCCTCTGCCCCTCGCGAAGCTGCCAGCCCTGCCAACTTACTGTCCTCTCCTTCATCCTGGCATGATGGAATTTGTTGAAATCCACTGCCTACTGGGATTTTGGATATTATTAATTTATTTAGATACTGTAACTATACCTTCAATCACAGAATCACTCAGTGTATGGAAACTTTCTGTCACAAAAATAAACACATACACACACACATAAACAGACATATACAATATGGGGCTGAATTTTATAAGAGTTGTTCACATTAAAAGACCTATATACATGAGTTTCTGGGCTGAGCATGAGCAACTCATAATTTAAAATGCCCCAATTGTGTGTGTATATGCGTCTGTAATATCTTCCGTATACTATTGTACTACTTTGCACCTGAATATACCTCAAAGTATGTTACGTTCCCTTCAATGTGTCCAGAATTCCATGGCTAGAATAGTTGCTCAGATTCCTACTCACCATCACATTACTCCTATTTTAATTAAACTTCACTGGTTGCCAGTTTTATAGTGCATCAAGTTTAGAGTATTGATGCTTGTGTTTAAAGGAATCAACGGCCTTGCTCCACGAAGTTTTAATGCAGCCTTAAAAATTTATAAACCTGCAAGATCTTTAAATAAAGCTTCCCAACAACTTTTAGATGTTCTTTATTTTAAATTAGTTTGTCTGGACGAATCAAGAGAACATTTATTTTATGTCCAAGGACCAATTCTATGGAACACACTCCCTCAATGTATCAAAGGAAAAACTGTTCTGCTGAGACTAAGGAAGCTTTTAAAAGCTTTTTTATTTCAACAAGCCTTCAGCCTATGAGCTCTTACATCACTGTGAAGGTTCTCAGTAAGCGGAAAAGGCAATATACTACCAGCCAGTCTTTCAGATATTATTATATTGTTTATACCATAAGTTAACAGCAGGTTTCAATTGTCTTCTTTAATTAGCTTTTCAGTTTTGATTTTATTGGTTTTTCTTTTATTTATCTTTTTTTTTATTTGTGTAACTAAAATTTGCTTAGGTTTGCTCTATTTAATTTTTTATACTGATTATGCTATTTGTATATGTTACAAAGAGAGCAAGGTCCTCATGCACATTTAATATTCTAAAGCCCTCATAATAGACACTACCAGCTTGATATAACAGGTCTTCAATTGCCTTGTATCATATAATAGGGTTAATCCACAATTTTTTTTTAACAGTTATTTAACTTTGCACATAAAATGACTATTCTTGTGAAAATGTCACAAAGTATCACACTCGATCGGCAACATCTTATGATTTGATGTAAGGCAATTGAAGACCTGTTATATCAAGCTGGTAGTGCCTATTATGAGGGCTTTAGAATATTAAAATTGCAAGAGAACATTGCTTTCTTTATAATTATCTCACCACTTAGGCCTCGATTCATCAAAATGCTGTTTATCATGCACATTTTCCTTTTTAAAGCTCTGCGGCCAGTTAGCAGTTTCTTTGATTGCCAACTTGCAGTATGTTGGGAGATCATAAGGAGCGGTGCTTTCATACTAAGCTTCATGATTTGGCAAACTATAATGTGTTTCTTTTCATTTAGGTGTTTTTTGCTAGTTTTGACTTTTTGATATCTCCCAATAGCGGCAGCTCTGAACCCTTGTTATTTTAAGTGTTGGCTTTAATGACTTTTGAAGTTCCTTGCATGACAGTTTCTCATTCCTGCCTTATTAAATTGATGTGTGTTCATAAAAAAGTTGCCTACTTATATTTTGTTTCTTCTAAATATATTTTTTGTATTTTTTCTTTGGCAATGTTATCTCAGTTCCCCTGAAGAAGGAAGAGATATTATCTTCCAAAACATTGCAATGACAGGTATCTAATTTACAATGCTGTGGAATTGACACCATACAGCATCCCTTTGTCTTTGCAAACATTATTCTTAAGTAAAGTATTTTTGGACTTACTGTACATGGTATAGGAGAAATGTATTTTGTTTTGCACATTTATTTAATTAATTAATACTTGTTTATTTATTTATTTTTGCATACCGTCATTCGTGTGTACACATCATATCAGTTTACAGTTGCTATCAAATGTACAATTAAGAACATTTGCATTTCCAAAGAATAAAAAGATAGTCATAAATACAAAAAATTTATAATAAAAGTATAAAGAGTAAAAATATAAAATTCTAAAAAGTATTTAAAATTACCAGAAACAGATAAAAGTTATAAGAGAATTTCACGCTACCCAATTATTGAAAGGCTTGTTGAAATAGACATGTTTTAATGCCTTTCTTAAATGTCTTAATATTTGTTTCAAGCCTTAGGTCTTGTGGCAGTGAGTCCCGTAGTTGTGGCCCAGCGATGGATAGGGCTCTTTTTCTGATTGAGTTTAGATGGGCTGATTTTGGAGATGGAATTGAGAGAGTCCCATTATCTGCTATCTTGTTATTCTATGCGGGGTGTGAAAATGTAAAGCTACAGTAAGCCATTCAAATTTATCATTGTACAGAGTCTTGTGTATTAAGGATAATGCTTTACATTGAGTACGAAATGTGATAGGTAACCAATGCAGGTCTTTCAGGATCAGTGTTATATGTTCTGCCTTTCTAGTATTAGTTAAAATTCTCACCACTGAATTTTGAAGAAGTTGAAGCAGTCAGATTGAGGAGGCAGGCAGGCCCAACAATATGGCATTACAGTTGTCAGTCTTAGAAAAATTAAGGGCTTGTAGAACTGTTCTAAAATCATTTCTATGTAAAAGGGGTCTCAATATTTTTAAAACATTTAGTTTACAATATCCATATTTAATTATACTATTTATCCATCTTTTTAAATTAATTTTACTATCAAGCTGAATTCCAAGGTCTCTGACTTCAGAAGAGATGGGGTATTTTTGGGGGGCATGGAATATCTCTAATTCTCTTTGTTTGTTCATTTTATGACAGATATAGGGTATTTCTGTTTTATTGGGATTAAGTGAGAGACTCATTTGCGTTAAAACTTTGTTAATTGTAGAGAGATAAATATCCAAAAGTTAAATAGAACTTGCAATTGGTATTAAAATCTGGACATAGTCTGCATAAATAAAATGAGTTAAACCTAGACCTGGTAAAAGCTGACACAATGGCAGCATATAAATATTAAAAAGGGTAGCAGATAGTGAAGATCCATGCGGGACACTATGGAGTAGGTTAATTTGATTTGATTCCTTATCATTTATTTTCACTTTATATGATCTATTGTCCAGATAAGATTTAAACCACTGATATGTAGTGTCATTTTAAAAAAAGGGATTATTGGACTGTATACTGGGTAGATCTTAATGTGTTCACTCAAGTTTTAGAATGACTGATGATTAAAACCTGTGCACAAGAATGGCATCTTTTGAGGCCTTTATGATGTGCTTTTGCATTGTGCTATATGATGGTCATTCTTTCTAATTAGAAGCTACATTTTCTCACACATCATTATTTGGTTAAGTGAGATTGTTTTTTGGTTGAGGTTAGTAGAGCAGCAGATACCCCTTCATGAGCTGCCTCTGGAAATAGAGATAGATGTGGATCACCCCCAGTGTCATCATGGTTAGTGATGATGCAACTGAGATAAATCCCAAAAGATCTTCAAGTATACCACAGAGGATCTGAATTCTAGAAGTGCCACTCTGGGCAGGGTCATCACTATAATAAATATTGTGGAGGTAAAATTAAAGGACTTCTATAAGCAAGAGAGAATGGAAGCAAAGGTTTTTCAGTTTCTGGACATCTTGCAGCAGCAGATGCAAAAGAGACTGAAACTCATCTCAGAAAAGAATACATACATGTATGCTACTCATTCTGATCCACAGCTGATATGGAGTCTTGCCTCCTAGTCCCAGCATCTCACATTCATGAAGGAGATGCTGGTAGATGGAATATGTGAAGAGGAGTGCCAGAGGCAGAGGCACAGTGGGGATGTAGCACATAAAAGAGTGGTCATCTCAGAGAGTAGTACAAACAGGAACACCTGCTGCCACTGTCAGCTACCGCTTCCTTCCCAACCTCAATACACCAAAGCCACATTGCAGCAAAGAACCATATCTCCTGATGCTGGCCAAAGCTAAATCAGCTGGCAAGAAAGTTACATGGCCTATTTCAGCAACGGAGATGGCAGCAAAATTTTCTGTGAAATCCTATCTTGCAGAGCCTATTGAGGACATGGACACTGTGTCATGGAGTGTGAGCCCTTGCCTATGATGAGATTGGCACTGTGCCACTGATGACCCAGAAAGGACCTCTACAGTAGGCAGACTGGGAAGGCTGGGTCCAGGTCAACACTTTAGCTATACCAGTTTTTTCCTCCACAGATTGAGCCTTTGAATTCAAGGGCCAGCAGGACTTAAGCGAGGGTCCTGAAGAGAACAGATGACATCAAGGAAGAGGCAGAGCTCAAGGCAGATGGAAGACAATCATAGTCAAGGTCCAGGCTAATGTCAGAGCATGAAGAGTCAGTCCAAAGAAGGGCAGGAGAAGACTTGGGCAAGGCAGGGCAGAAACTAAGCTAGGGCAGAGCAAGGCAAAGATGGGCTGGAATGAAGCAAGGCAGGAAGGAAACAAGGCAGGCTGGATGAGGGTGGGCAGGCTGGACAAGGCTGGGCAAGCATGGATGAGACAAGGCAAGCAGGAACTTGTAACACACACTGCAGTAAACAGGAGGACCTGTTGCTGAGGTGCTGGGTGGTAGAACTGATCTCCCTTATATACCAGAGTTAAGATGACATAATCAGTCATCACCCCCAGGAAATTCTGGCTGCATGATCTATAAAAGGGCTATAGGAAGTGCAGGTAGTTTAAACTAAACTCTATTGATACAGCACACTGCAGGAAGCTAAACCAGGAGTTGTTGGAGGTAAGGGGCATTATTTAAAAAAAAAAAAAAACCCTTCTCAGCCCCCTCATCAAACCCTTTGGTTTGGGCTTATGGAGAAAGAACCTGTGGCACCTCCTGCATAACGGAATGGCGGGGACATTTTTTAACCAGTTCCCATGTGTTTTCTTTGGTACCAAATCTTTTCTACGATATGAGGTAGAATAGTTTGCTTCTTTGGATTTTAGAGTTCAGGACATTCTTCACCTCATATTCTGTATTCTCTTCAGAATCTTCTTTGGTGGGCTGAGGGATGGTCTGAGATGGTCAAGACTAGAGCAAGGGCTTGAGCAACAACACATGGAAGGTATTGTGTACTTTGAGCATGGGAGGTAATGTAAGCTGGTAGCTGATGTGTCCTACTTGATGCATGATGGGAAAGAGACTGCTAAACAGTAGTGAGAACTTCATTGAATGAATCTTCAAGTGCAGATGACATGTGTTTAACCACACTCTTTCTCCTGGGTTGAAGAGAGGTGCTGGACATCTTCTTTTGTGTGCTTGCATTTTGTACTTTTCTGCAACCAAGAGGAGGAGTTATTGATTTATTTGCCATAGTGCCCATAGATCCTAGCCCATAGCATCAGCAGTGGGGCAAAGTACTGCCAGAAGCTCAAGTAGGGGTGTGTGTGTATGTCTGGACAGGACACCCAGCCAAAACACCACCACATTGCATTCCCTTCTCTCCTCAAATTGAGCCATTTTTGAAAACTGGTCCATGATGACCCAAATGATGGTACAACCATTAGAGCAAGGAAAGTCTGTAATAAAATCCATGGTGGTGTGAGACCATGGCTTCTAGTGGACTAACAATGATTTTAAAAGTCTCCATGGTTGATCTTGAGAGAGTTTATTGATAGTATAATTTGTGCAAGATTCCACATAGCAGTAGATATCCTATTTTACTTGAGGCCTCTAATTGTATTGAAAGATCAGTTTCCTAACATTCTGTTTGCTTTTTTGACTGCTGCAGAACACTGAGCCAACAATTTCAATGTATTATCCACTATGACACCTAGATCTTTTTCCTGGATGGTACCTCCTAATATGGAACCTAACATCATGTAAGTATTACATGAGTTATTTTTCCCTGTATGTATCACAATGCACTTGTCCACATTAAATTTCATCTGCCATTTAGATGCCCTGTCTTCTAGTCTTGCCAGATCCTCCTGCAATTTATCACCATCCCCTTATGATTTAACTAGCCTGAATAATTTTGTATCATTTGCAAATTTGCTTACCTCACTAGTCATATTCCTTTCCAGACCATTTATACATATATTGAAAAGCACCCACCCAAGTACAGATTCCCTGAGGCACTACACTGCACCTTTTTCCACTGTGAAAATTGACCATTTAATCCTATTCTCTGTTTCCTGTCTTTTGACCAGTTTGTAACCCATGAAAGGACATTGCCTCCTATCCCATGACTTTTTAGTTTTCTTAGAAGCCTCTAATGAGGGACTTTGTAAAACTCCTTCTGAAAATCCAAGTACACGGTAGGGGCAAGTTGGCCACCGTTAGAGACGCACACTGAAGAGGCTTTCTCAGATCGCACTTTTCCTAATTACTTTCCTGAAAGAAAAATGCCTCATACCAAGTGCAAAGCTAGACTGAGGGAGATTTCCACCTCTTCCCCCTTACCTGAATGCCATCAGCCCAGGATCAAGTCATTCTTCGCGGCAACACCAGAATCTGTGCCCGGAGAAAGGGCCGCTGTGGACGCTGACACGGATCGGGTGTCAGCACTGCTGGCTGAAGGGATATCTTTAAGTCCTGGTGCCCCAAAAACTCCCTCTCCTCCTCATGCTGCTTTTTGACCACACAAGCAGCCCACCTTGGACTCCAAATTGAGGAGACCGAAGAGCGGCAGACCAAAAACGCCAGCTAGGGAAGCGGGCTAGGTGCAGAAGGGAGTGCCATGCTACCACCACAGTTGAGGCCTATTTCTCCTATACAACCTGGAGATCCTTCTTCCTTAACTGGAGCTATTGGTCCCAAGAAGAGAGATATAAGCCAGATAGTAGCGAGTGATGTAGAGCCCAGGATAGGCCCGGTTGTTTCTTCTCCCTGGTAAAGCCTGTTGTGATAACTATGGGGTCTTTATGGCCTACTTTGATATCTTTGGAATCTGCAATATCTAATTTGATGAACATTACTTTGGATACAAATCACCATGTTCTTACTACTGAAAGTACAATTACTTCCCATTCTTCAAAGCTGGAACATTTGGAATCTTGAGTTTCAACTTTAGAATCTTTTCAACATAAATTTGTTCAATGGGAAGCTGTGCATGCAAAAAAATTGGAAAATATTGAGAACTCCCTGAAATCTTTAAATTTAAGAGTTCTTAACTTTCCTTATGTGAAGTTGATATCACCTTGTGAGATGTTTAAGACGTATCTCATACATAATTTGAAAATATCTTCTGAAGTGCTACCAGTGATATCTAAGATATACTACCTCTCTTTTAAGGAGGATGCTGGCTCTGGGGAGCAACATGTGGATGTATCACAAAATTTGACGGAATTTTTGGAGTCATCTATAGAGACTATTATATCCAAAAGGGCAAATCTCTTAGTATCTTTCACTTTTACATCCAATGGACATTTGGTACGACAACTTTTCATGCATAATCATTTACTGTTATTCCACGGTGACAAAATTTAAATGTATCCAGATATATCCAGAACGTCTCAAGAAAGAAATTTCTTAATATGCATCCAGAGGTATTATCCAGAGGGGATAAGTTTGTTTTGAAATATCCTTGTAAGTGTATAGTGAATCATTACAATTTCAATTATGTTTTCTTTGAGCCATCGCAACTCCGGGTGTTTTTGGACACTCATACCCGAGGATCTACTATATTAGGTTCAGAGGAATGATTACGTTTTTCTGGTGGATTCTCTAAGTTACATTGAGGGAATATGTTTTCTTTTATAGATTACTCTGTATGCATCCACCACCCCCCAATTTACAGATAAATATTGTATTTGCTTATTATCTGTATTTGTTCAGATTTTTGCAGCTTATCTGTATTTCCACATTTTATATATTTATTTATTTAAGGGTTTTTTATATACCGCGGCATGTTTGGAACATCACCTCGGTTTACAGTCGAACATAATGTAGCAACAAGCTTTACATGGAAATGCAAACAATAAAGGTTAAACTATTATTAAAAAGATTATTATTATTATTATTATTATTATTAATAATAATAATAATAATAATAAACTATTAAATAAAAAAAAATCCAAGTACACTACATCTAACGGTTCATCTTTATCCACATTATTTTTATTAACCCCTTCAAAAAAATGAAGCAGATTTGTGAGGCAAGTCCTCCCTTGTGTAAATCCTTGCTGACTGTGTTCCTTTAATCTGTATCTTTCTATATACTCTGTGGTTTTGATCTTTAGAACAGTTTCCACTATTTTCCTGGCACTGAAGTTAGGCTTACTGGTCTATAGTTTCCTAGATCACCCCCTGGAGACCTTATTAAATATTGGGGTTACATTGGCCACCTTCCAGTCTTCAGGTACAATGGATGATTTCAATGATAGGTTACAAATTTTAACTAATAGATCTGAAATTTCATTTTTTACTTCCTTCAGAACCCGGGGTGGATCAGGTCCAGGTGATCTGCTACTCTTTAGATTTTCAATCTAGCTTACTACATTGTCCAGGTTCACAGTGATTTGGTTCAGTTCAACTGACTCATAACCCTTGAAAACCATCTCCGGAATCAGTATCTCCCCAACATCCTCAACAGTAAAAACAGAAATAAAGAATTAATTTACTCTTTTTGCAATGTCCTTATCTTCCCTGAAAGGCCCTTTAACCCCCTTGTCATCTAACCATCCATCTGACTCCCTCACAGGTTTCCTTCTTCAAATGTATTGAAAAAAGGTTTGATTATAAGTTTTTGCTTCAACTGACACTCAACTTGACAATGCTTATGCTTTTTCCTATTTTCTTCAGATGAATCCTTCTTCCAATTTTTGAAGGATATTTTTTGGGCTTTTAACCATGCCAGTAATCGTTTGGCCTTCCTCCCACCTTTCTTAATGCGTGGAATACATATGGACTGCGCTTCTAAGATGCTATTTTTAAACAGTGTCCACGCCCATTGTACACGTTTAATCTTTGCATCTGTATCTTTCATTTTTTTCTATTTTCCTCATTTTATCAAAGTTTATTTTTTGAACATTTAGTGTTAGATCTGTAACATAGAAACATAGAAACATACATAGAAATGACCGCAGAAAAAGACCAAATGGTAAATCCAATCTGCCCAGCAAGCTTTCACACTTATTTTTTTTTTCATACTTTTCTGTTACTCTTGTCCCTTTAAATAACATTTTTGGTACTATTTCCCTTCCACCCCTGCCATCGTAGATAGCAGTGCTGGAGCTACATCTAAGTGAGGTATCTAGCTAATTGGTTTGGGGTAGTAACTGCCATAAAAAGCAAGCTACTCCCCTGCTTTTATGTGGATGCAAATTCTTTTTTTCCACATTTCCTCTTGCCGTTGAAGCATAGAGCAATATTGGAGTCGCATTAACCGTGTGTGTATGTTTATTGAATAAGGATATTAATCTCCAAGTAGTAGCCGTCATTCCAACAAGCCACCCCCATGCCTCTTCTCTTCATTCACATCCTCTAGACTTTATGGATCCACAGTATTTATCCCACGCCCCTTTGAAATCCTTCAGTTTTGGTCTTCATCACTTCCTCCGGAAGGGCGTTCCAGGCATCCACCACCCTCTCCGTGAAGAAATACTTCCTGACATTGGTTCTGAATCTTCCTCCATGGAGTTTTAAATCATGACTCCTAGTTCTGCTGATTTTTTTGCAACGGAAAAGGTTTGTCGCTGTCTTTGGATCATTAAAACCTTTCAAGTATCTGAAAGTCTGTATCATACCACCCCTGTTCTTCCTTTCCTCCAGGGTGTACATATTTAGATTTTTAATCTCTCCTCATAAGTCATTCAATGGAGACCATCCACCTTTTTGGTCGCCCTTCTCTGGACCGCCTCCATCCTGTCTCTGTCCCTTTGGAGATACGGTCTCCAGAACTGAACACAGTACTCCAGGTGAGGCCTCACCAAAGAGCTGTACAAGGGGATAATCACTTCCCTTTTCTCACTTGATATTCCTCTCTCTATTAAGCTCAGCATTCTTCTGGCTTTAGCTATCGCCTTGTCACATTGTTTCACTGACTTCAGATCATTAGACACTATCACCCCAAGGTATTTCTCCTGCTCCATGCACATTAGCCCTTCTCCCCCCATCAAATACAGTTCTTTTGGATTTCCACACCCCATTTACGTGACTCTGTACTTCTTGGCATTGAATCTCAGCTGCCATATCTTCGACCACTCTTCCAGTTTCCTTAAATCTCATCTCATTCTCTCCAATCCTTCTGGTGTGTCCAATCTGTTGCAGATCTTAGTGTCATCTGCAAAAAGACAAACCTTACCTTCTATCCCGTCTGCAATGTCGCTCACAAAGATATTGAACAGAACCGGTCTCAACACCGATCCTTGTGGCACTCCGCTCATCACCGCTCTCTCTTCAGAGTAAGTTCCATTTACCATCACACACCATCACCATTGTCTTCTGTCCATCTACCAGTTTCCAATCCAGGCCACCACCTTGGCACTCACTCCTAAGCTTCTCATTTTATTCACCAGTCTCCTGTGCGGAACCGTATCAAAAGCTTTGCTGAAGTCCAAGTAGATCACATCGAGCGCTCTTCCTCGATCCAATTCCTTGGTTACCCAGTCAAAAAAGTCAATCAGCTTTGTCTGACAGGATCATCCCCTGGTGAATCCATGCAGCCTCTGGTCCAGCAATTCTTCTGACTGTAGATAGGTCACCATTTTTTCTTTTAACAGTGACTCCATTACTTTTCCCACCACTGAGGTGAGGCTAACCGGTCTGTAGTTACCAGCCTCTTCTCTGTTTCCACTCTTGTGAAGCAGGACCACCACCGCTCTTCTCCAATCACTTGGCACCACTCATATTGTTCCCCTTCCTGTTATTAGTTCAAATTTTATCATGTTATGATCACTATTACCAAGTGGCCCTACACCCATTACATCTGTCACCAAATCCTGCATTCCACTAAGAATTATATCTAATATAGCTCCCTCTCTCGTTGGTTTCTGAACCAATTGCTCCATGAAGCAGTCATTTATTGCATCCAGGAAATTTACATCTCTAGCATTTCCTGATGTTACATTTACCCAGTCAATATTGGGGTAATTGAAATCTCCCATTATTACTGCACTGCCAAATTGGTTAGCTTTCCTAATTTATCTTAGCATTTCACTACCCATTTCATAATTTTGGCCAGGTAGACAGTAATATCCTCTTACCCAACACAGACAGGATTTCTACTTATAGATTCTACTGTGCATTTAGTCTCTTGCATGATCTTTATCCTTTTGGACTCTATGCCCTCCCAGACATAAAGTGCCACACCCCCACCAAGTTGATCCTCCCTATTATTATGATATAATTTGTACCCTGATATAGCACTGTCCCATTGGTTATCTTCCTTCCACCAGGTCTCTGAGATGCCAATTATGACTATCTTATTATGTCTATACAGTCTAACTCTCCCATCTTACTTCTTAGACTTCTAGCATGACATACAGACATTTCAGGAGTGTTTTTTGTTTGTATGAGCAACTTGCTTTTCAATTAATAGGGATAATTTGGAATCCTCTAGCTCAGGTGATTCTTTCCTTATAAGCACATGGACTACTTGTGATGTTATTGGAACCTCTGTGTGGGGATGCCCTGTTTCATTACTATCCTTCAAAGATATCTTCCTCTAAATCATGCACTGCTGAGTGACTGTTGGCTTTCCCCTTGTTCTAATTTAAAAGCTGATCTATATCATTTTTAAAAGTTAGAACCAGCAGCCTTTTTCCACTCTGGGTAAGGTGGAGCACATCCTTTTGGAAATGTATTCACTCTCCAGATACAAAACTGAATCCCTCTTCCCTGCACCATTGTCTCAAACACACTGAGACTCTGAAGGTCTGTCTGCCTCTGAGGACCTGCACATAGAACAGGGAGCATTTCAGAGAATGCCACCCTGGAGCTTATGGATTTAAGATTTCTACCTAAAATCCTAAATTTGTCTTCCAAACCTCCCTTCCAAATCAGGGATCCTGTTGCTTCTACTCTGTCTAAATGCCATGCCCCTCATATACCACTTTAGGAATCTTAATGCTAATTTTCTCACATGCCATATTACAGAGGCATGTGAGGGTCTTTCTGCTACTCTACCTACTGCTATGCCCAAAATGTAATACCTTGGGGGTCTTGCTATTGCTATCCCTACCTGCCATGCCCAGATCTACCACCTTTGTTATCTTCCTGCTTTGTCCCTGATAATACCAACTTGGGGCTTATTCTGTTAATATTCCTACCTGCCATGAGTATTATGTGCCATCATGGGAATTGTGGTGCCGACACTAGAGATGTGAATCGTGTCCTCGATCGTCTTAACGATCGATTTCGGCTGGGAGGGGGAGGGAATCATATTGTTGCCGTTTGGGGGGGTAAAATATCGTGAAAAATCGTTAAATCGTGAGCCGGCACACTAAAACTCCCTAAAACCCACCCCCGACCCTTTAAATTAAATCTCCCACCCTCCCGAACCCCCCCCCAAATGACTTAAATAACCTGGGAGTCCAGCGGCGGTCCGGAACGGCAGCGGTCCGGAACGGGCTCCTGCTATTGAATCTTGTTGTCTTCAGCCGGCGCCATTTTCCAAAATGGCGCCGAAAAATGGCGGCGGCCATAGAACAACACGATTCCACGGCAGGAGGTCCTTCCGGACCCCCGCTGGACTTTTGGCAAGTCTTGTGGGGGTCAGGAGGCCCCCCCCCAAGCTGGCCAAAAGTTCCTGGAGGTCCAGCGGGGGTCAGGGAACGATTTCCCGCCGCGAATCGTTTTCCGTACGGAAAATGGCGCCGGCAGGAGATCGACTGCAGGAGGTCGTTCAGCGAGGGCGCCTCGCTGAACGACCTCCTGCAGTCGATCTCCTCCCGGCGCCATTTTCCGTACGGAAAACGATTTGCGGCGGGAAATCGTTCCCTGACCCCCGCTGGACCTCCAGGAACTTTTGGCCAGCTTGGGGGGGGCCTCCTGACCCCCACAAGACTTGCCAAAAGTCCAGCGGGGGTCCGGAAGGACCTCCTGCCGTGGAATCGTGTTGTTCTATGGCCGCCGCCATTTTTCGGCGCCATTTTGGAAAATGGCGCCGGCTGAAGACAACAAGATTCAATAGCAGGAGCCCGTTCCGGACCGCTGCCGTTCCGGACCGCCGCTGGACACCCAGGTTATTTAAGTCATTTGGGGGGGGGTTCGGGAGGGTGGGAGATTTAATTTAAAGGGTCGGGGGTGGGTTTTAGGGGGTTTTAGTGTGCCGGCTCACAATTCTAACGATTTATAACGATAAATCGTTAGAATCTCTATTGTATTGTGTTCCATAACGGTTTAAGATGATATTAAAATTATCGGACGATAATTTTAATCGTCGAAAAACGATTCACATCCCTAGCCGACACATTGTTTGCTGTTGGAATTTGAGCCTAGTACTCCAATCCTGTCTGTTAGCTGGTCTTTTGTCCTCAAAAAATAAAGTGAATAAATAAATATAAATGCAAGTCTCTCCTCTCTTTCCCACTTCTTTTATGATTCTCATATTGTTCTACCTCTCTACAATCTGAGCCTAGTTCTCCTACCATTTTTTGTTGATTATACTGGGGTATTTTTCACCAGAAAAAAAGTTGAATATGAAAAAGAAAGCTACATTTTCTTCACTACCCATCTCCCACTGTATGCCTTGATGATTTATATATGTTTCTCCTATTTGTTCCACATAATGGTTGTTTAGATATTTTTGTGCTGTTTTTGATTCACCATATGGTTCATCTTGTTGGTTTAGACAGTTTTCTTCTGTTTGCCATTCATCGCATGCCATGCCGTGGTAGTTTATACATCTTTCTAATAATTGTGATGGACCACACTCCATGCCTTGATGGTTTAGACAATTTGTGCTCTTTGTAATTCACTGCATTCCACCCCTAGATACTTTTGTGCTCTCTGTAATTCATATCACTCCTTGCCTTGGTGGTTTATACACTTTTGTGTTATTTGTAATGGACCACACTCCATGCCTTGGGGTTTTAAACATATTTATGTTGTTTGTAATAGGCTGAATTCTATACATTGGTGTTTAGATGTTTTTTTGGGGGGCGGGGGTTGTTTTTAATGATTCCATATACTATATGCCTTGGGGTATAAAAACCTCTTTGCTGTTTGCAATTCCCAACACTGCATACCTTGGGTTATAGACACCCATGTGCTGTTTGAGATGCAATTTGCTCCATGCCCTGGTGGTGTAGACATATTTTTGCTGTTTGTAATTTATCACACTCCTTGCCTTGTTGATAGAGTAACTTCTGTGCTGTTTATAATCAATCTCACTCTATACCTTGGGGATTTACCTACCTTTGTTCTGTTTACAATGAAGAGGAAACAGAGGTGTCTATTCCCCTTTGGAGAATAGACACCTCTGAGATTCCATGCGCTGTATGACAAGGGGACATAGACACCTTTATCCACTGTGTCTTTCACAGCATTCCCTGCACACTATGATTTGGAGATATTGATATCTATTAGAGATGTGAATCGTGTCCTCGATCGTCTTAATGATCAATTTCGGCTGGGAGGGGGAGGGAATTGTATTGTTGCCGTTTGGGTGTTTAAAGTATTGTGAAATTCGTTAAAATCGTGAGCCGGCACACTAAAACACCCTAAAACCCACCCCCGACCCTTTAAATTAAATCCCCCACCCTCCCGAACCCCCCAAAATGCCTTAAATTACCTGGGGGTCCAGCGGGGGTCCGGAACAGCCTCCTGAAATCGAATCGTGTTGTCTTCAGCCGGCGCCATTTTGCGCCGCCATTTTGCAAAATGGTGGCGCAAAATGGCGCCGGCCATAGACCAACACGATTCGACTGCAGGAGGTCATTCCGGACCCCTGATGGACTTTTGGCAAGTCTTGTGGGGGTCAGGAGCCCCCCCCCCCAAGCTGGCCAAAAGTCCCTGGGGTCCGGGAGCGATCTGCTGCCGCGAATCGATTCGCGGCAGCAGATCGCTCCCGGACCCCAGGGACTTTTGGCCAGCTTGGGGGGGGGGGCTCCTGACCCCCACAAGACTTGCCAAAAGTCCATCAGGGGTCCGGAACGACCTCCTGCAGTCGATCTCCTGCCGGCGCCTTTTCCATACGGAAAAATGATTCGTGGCAGGAGATCGCTCCCGGACCCCCGCTGGACCCCCAGGGACTTTTGGCCAGCTTGGGGTGGCCTCCTGACCCCCACAAGACTTGCCAAAAGTCCAGCGGGGGTCCAGAACGACCTCCTGCAGTCGAATTGTGTTGGTCTATGGCCGGCGCCATTTGACAACACCATTCGATTTCAGGAGGCCGTTCCGGACCCCGCTGGACCCCCAGGTAATTTAAGGCATTTTGGGGGGGTTCGGGAGGGTGGGGGATTTAATTTAAAGGGGCGGGGGTGGGTTTTAGGGTGTTTTAGTGTGACGGTTTTCCCGCCCTCCCCTTCCCCCGATTTACGATTTTTTGACGATAAATCGGGAGAATTGTTATTGTATCGTGGCCCTAACGATTTTTGACGATTTAAAATATATCGGACGATATTTTAAATCGTCAAAAAACGATTCACATCCTTAATATCTATGTGCTTTTTTGATACCCCAAACTGTATGCCATGGGGGTCTAGGTACCTTTGTGCTTATTGTTATTCATAGCACTCCATGTGTAGATGGTTTAGACAGCTTTGTGCTATTTATGATTTACAGTACTTCATGGCTTTGTGGCTTAGGCAGTTTTGTTCTGTTTGTGATTCACAGCAATCCATGGCTTGGTTATTTAGACAATGCTGTGCTGTTTGTGATGGACCGCACTCCACACTTTGGGGGGGGGGGAGGGTAGATTACTTAGTGTTGTTTGTTATGGGCTGCACTCTATGCCTTCTGGATTTAAATACCTTTGTGTTACTTGCAATGGACTGAACTCCATGCCTGGTTGATTTAGACACATGTATAATGTTTACAATGGACCACAGCAATCCCTTGGGAGTTAAAAACCTTTGTGCTATTTGCAAAGGACTACACTTCATGCCTTTGGAGTATAGGCAAAAGTTTTCTCTTTGGATTCCCCACATTACATGCCTCGGGGCTATAGACACCTCTGTGCTATTTTCAATTATTTGCACTTCACTACTTGTGGTATAGAATATTTTGCTTGTGATTTCCCACATTGTATACTTTGGGGGTTTGATACTTCTGTGTGTTTGTGATTCCCCGCACTGTATTTCTTAGGGGGTATTGATGCCTTTATATTGTTCGCAATTACCCACACTCTAAGCCTTGGGGGCTTTTGATGCCTGTGTGCTATTTGTTATTCCTCATTCTGTACACCTTGGAGTTTTGATGCCTTTGTGAAGTTTGAAATTCCCCATACTCTACATTTTTGGGGTCTTGCTCTTAATCTGCCTTGCTGCCATATTCCTGAAGTACCACCTTAGTGATCTTGTTGCCACACATGAACCAATTTAGTGGTTTTTCTGATCATATGTCTAGTTGCCATGCTTCAAGTCTGCCACTTTGTGAGTCTTGTTGCCACCAAGTCTAATTTACCAGCTTTGGAGTCTTGCTGCCATCAACATAGCCGCCATGCCCTGATGCTGCACCTTTGGGGTCTTGCTGCCACTTTGCCTTGCTGCCATGCCTCGGATGATAACCCTTAAGAGACTTGCTACCAGTTCATTTAGCTGCCATGCCCCTGATGTACCACCTTGGGGATCTTGTTGTCACTCTGTCTTGCTGTCATTCTTCTGATGAACCACATTGGTGTTCTTGCTGCCAGCCAGCCTGTCTGCCATACCTCAGACTCTATACCTTTGAGGTCTTTCTGTCAATAAGTCTTGCTGCCATTCCCCAGACTTTCAACTTGGGATCTTGCTGCCACTGACTTTCTGCCATACATCAGGTTCAAACATTTGGGGGTCTTACTGCCAATCTAACTTGATGTTATACCCAGACTTTCATTGTGGGTTTTCTTTTCTACAACTCTGTCTTGTTGCCACACCCTTACAGTGTTTTTGCCACTGTGGGCGACTGCTTTGCACCTCTCATTTTGTCTTTTAGTCTAAATGCCACTCTTTATGCTGCACAGTACCTGAGTTTTATTTCTACTATCTTTGTGCTTTGTTCTCATTTCATAGTTCCTTAGAATGTTCATGCCATGCCTGATGCCTCTTTGCCACTCTTGTGCTGCCTTTGGGAGTTTATGCTACTGATATCAGTGCTCTCTTTTGAATCCTTTGGGTGTTATTGATTCTGTTGCTTCAGTCGCTACTCTTTTGCCCATTTATGGTGCCTTACACGATTCATGCCATTTCTGTTACACTTTGCCACAATCCTGATTGCTTGGATTTTTCTTCCACCCTTGTCTAGCCACAAGTTTCATTAGAATAGATTAGAAACCCCAACTTTTGAAGCTCATGTAGGCTGTGTTACTTCCCCATTTACTTTCAAGGGAAACAAAAAAAATGAAAGAAAGGACCAATTGTTTGTTTGAAACTAATGAAACAAATGGAGGTGAACTATGAAATGAATAAACATAACTGAACTAAAACTTTTGCCACTGTACATTCCTACTGGGGCAATCTGTAAGCTTAGGTGCCCCCAAATCATCCTGTCACATGATCTCAGTGGTAGACTAAGTACTACTGGTAGATAGGATAGTAAAAAACAGAAAGAATCTCCTTAGTTGTGCATCATCTCAGGACTTCCTGCAGACCCTTAACCCAAAGAGAAGGTAGCAAAAATAAATTGAAATGTTATTCAAGAACCTGTAAAAGAATAAATGTATATTTAGAAACAAGTACTTAGAGACCAGCACAGTGTCTCAGATGGTAGTGTGATCTGTCCTGTGGAAGATTCCTGGTTTGATTATAGGATTTGGGTCTTTTGCTCCTTGGAGTGGCCAGAGAAGAAGATGCTGCAAATGCAATGTTCATTAGGGATGTGCATTCATGTTTCAACAATTTGAAATATCGTACAATATTTCAAAAGTTGTCATGTATCGGGGGATCCCAAAACCTATAGGAAAACCCCATGAACGTTCATGGGGTTTTCTTATCGTTTTTTGGGGGGGAGAAAGGGTACATAGAAAAAAAACAAACCCAAACCCATCCCTTCAGATCTGATTATTTACAATCTGCTCACCCTCCCGACCCCCCAAAACATGCCTAAAGTCCCTGGTGGTCCAGCAGGGGTCCCGGGAGCATTGTCCCCCTCTTGGGCCATTGGCTGCCACTAAACAAAATGGCGCTGATGGCCATTTGCCTTTACCATGTGACGGGGCTATCAGTGCCATTGGCAGGCCCCTGTACCATGATAGGAGCAATGGATGGCTGGCGCCATCTTAAAAAATGGCACGGGCCATCCATTGCTCCTACCATGTGACAGGGGTTGGCCAATGGCACTGATAGCCCCTGTCACATAGAAAGGGCAGAGGGCCACCGGCGCCATTTTGTTTTCTGGCAGCCGAAGCCCAAGAGCAAGAGATTGCTCTCGGACCCCTGCTGGACCACCAGGGACTTTTGACAAGTCTTGTGGGGATCAGGAGGGTCCCTTAAGACTTGCCAAAAATCCCTGGTGGTCCAGCAGGGATCTGGGAGTGATCTCCTGCACTTGGGACGTTGGCTACCAGTAATCAAAATAGTGCCGATAGCCTTTGCCCTTACTATGTCACAGGGGCTATCGGCGCCATTTTGAATACCTGCAGCCGACGGCGTGAGTGCAGTAGATGGCTCCCGGACCCCTGATGGACCACCAGGGAGTTTTGGCAAGTCTTAGGGGGGTCTGGAGGGTGGGGGGTTTGTTTAAATTTGCTTCTTTAGATGGCTGAATAATTCGGTGAAGATTTGTTGTATTTGTGGGAATCACGATACGTTTCGCTTCCCCACGAATACAACGAATATGGCCCTATACGTTGCGGATTGCCAATACGTTGCAAACGAATGCACACCCCTACAAGACACACAGCCAGCAGTTATTAGAATGGAGACTTACCAGGGAGAAAGCAGTTTTTTGGTGCCTGGAACAAAAACATATTCATATGGGCTTGGTCAGCTGCCCCCACAAATTCCTCCATAAACTTCTATTGATCAGATCATGCTCAAAATCTGATAGGACCCAAATATCTGAAAACCACTAGGTTTATAGCTTTTCTATATATTCTTAAACTAGAAATATGAAATGAATTGAATTAGTGATCCTCTCCTCTATTTTAGGCCATCTGCCTTTTCTGGATTGTTCTCAATTTCTTCAAAATATTTCCTATAATGGTAATTTAAAATGTGTACATATTCTTAGGATTTTTGAATATTTGTACACAATGGTCAAACTGTTTAAAATTAGCAAGCCAATATGGAGAACAAATTCATAATTAAATTACTAAATAGCCTAGAGAAACCAAATAAAACTGTACAGTACATAGATAGGTTGTATAAGCAAGGTTTTTGAGACTTTCAAGTTGCTTGCGTGTTCTCCCATTTTTTCTTCTACTATATTATTTCCTTCACTAGACCAAGTGTCTATGATTTACTTATTGAAAACATGAGTATTCTCTCCATACAAGCAATATCATTAAAAGTAAATAAATAAATACAATGAAGAAAGTAATGGCATTAGGGCCAAAACTGAAAGTATGATTCACTAAGTTTTTCTTTCCTTTAGACAAAATTGGGAGAAAAACCTTAGAAAATTGGTCCCTAATTTTGGATAAAAATGGTTGGGTGGATAAGAAGAATGGTAGATAAGAATAAAGGCTGCATGGATTTAAATTGGCATGTATTCTGATTATGTTTGACTTTTCCCATCATAGCAACAATTGCTGAGAGATTAGTGTGTTATGTCAGCTTCACAGCATGTTCTTGTCAATTACTTCTGTGACCTTTTGACTATTCACAAATGCTTGAAGAGTTATGAGTTATCAAACAGAACATAACAATATGATCTAAGTTCATCATCTAGCTGAAGTTACTTTCTATTTTTATCTTTATGCAATATTTATGGTTAATATATCTTTATGTTATAGTAGACAAATCAAACTAATACTATACCATTTATTAAATTGTAATACTATACCATTTGTCTGATTTATTTTGTGAAAGTTCCCCAGAAAATCCTAATTCAAAGCAGAGATTTACAAAAGTTCAGACATCTCAAATCTGACCTACATCATCATTAATTTAACTTTCTGACATCAATACATTCACATGAACAGCCTACAGCTGTGTTTCTTATCCACTAGTCCCTGGCAGCATTTCTACCGGTCCTTATAAGAACATAAGTAGTGGTCATAGTGGGTCAGATCAAGGGTCCATGAAGCCCAGAATTCTGTTTTTAGCAATGGCCAATCCAGGATACAAGTACCTAGCAATTACCCATCCCTTGCTACTAATGCCATTAATAAGAAGTGGCTATTCACAAACTCAATTTGATTAATAGCAATTTATGGACTTCTCCAGGAACTTGTCCAAATCTTTTATAAACCCATCTATGCTAACTGCCTTACCCACCTTCTTTGGCAATGCATTTCAGAGCTTAATTGCATGTTGAATGAAAAATAATTGTCTCTGATTTGTTTCAAATGTGCTATTTTCAAACTTCATGGAATGCCTCCCAATTCTTGAAGTACCTGAAAGAATACATTACTGATTTATATTTACTAGTTCTAGTCCTCCCATGATTTTATAGATCATTAGTAATATATTGAAAAGCACCAGTCCCAGTACAGATGCCTGAGGTACTCCACTATTTACTTTTCTCTATTGAGAAAACTGATCATTTAATCCTACTCTCTGTTTCCTATCTTTTAGCCACTTTGAAATCCACAAAAGGACATTGGCCTATCCCATTACTTTATAATTTTGTAAGGAATCTATCATAAGAAATGTCAAACTCCTTGCAAAATATGTTGCAGATTTGTGAGGTAAGACTTCCCTTGGGTAAATGCATGCCAGCTATGTCCCATTAAGCCATGTTTATATGTTCTATGAATAGTTTCCACAGTTTTTCCCGTCACTGGTTACGCTCACCAGTCTGTAGTTTCACAGAGCTAGGTGTTGCACGCCCCGTCCTTGTTTGGCCCACGCATGGGCCTGCTCACCTCTCTGGCTCCTCTGCAGGTCCCGGGTTGGCCTCCCCAGCGGCAGCCATTAGCTCCTCCAGGCCTCGGCGTCAAGCAGCGGCAGTCACCAGGCCTCCCATTGTGCACCAGGCCTCATGCCAGAGTTCAGCGTCTTTCCATGGCATTGGCCATGCCCCTACGTGCACGCGCAGAGACCGCCCGGCCTCTTGTAGGGCCAGGGGCGGGTACTAGCTCCACGGCACACCCTGATTGAAGGGACTACTTAAGGAAGTCTCTGCCTGCACTTCCTTGTCTTGGCAATCGGGTCTGCATTGTATTGTGTGCTAGATTGTCACTGCATTCTAAGCCTTGTTCCACTCTTGTTCCAGTCTCATTCCAGCCTTGTTCCAGGATCCTACTGTTCCAGCGTCACTCTGTTTCTGCACCTGTCTGTCTGTTTCCCAGGTAGTACCCTCGGACTGTCTCTCTGGTACTGACCTCGGCCTGTTCCTTGACCTCTGTCTGCTGCCTGCCTTCTGACCTCTGCCTGCCTTGTGACTTTGTTTGACCTCCGGAACCTGACCTCTGCCTCGTTGACTACTCCTTGTACTGACTCGCGGATTCTGATCTCTGCCTGATTGACCTTGCGTCCTGATTCTGGCTTTATCCCTTGCCTTGTCATCGCCTACACTGTTCTGGTCTTATTTGCTCCATCAGACCTACAGCCTTGAGTCCGACCGCGCTCCCCCGCTGTCTGTGGGCAAGCCTGTCTACTACCTCTCCAGGAGACCCTGCGAGGCCAACCCAAGTCCCTATGGGCTCCATCCCGGGGGGACTTCTGACTCCTACAATGCTCCGCCCCCTGGGGGCAAGTGTTTCCTGGTCCTTTCCAGGGAGCCATTCTCTACTGCTCCAGGACAAGGGTCCACCCCCGAGCGCAACAGGTTGCCAAGGCCATGGACTCAGCGGAGTCTCCCACCTCCAGGGCCCTACCAGGTTTGGCCGCCACAGTCAAAGAACATTACCAAGCTTTGGAAGCCCTAGCCTCTTCGGTGGCAGAGCTTCATTCCCAGCTACGAGATACCACTCTGGCCAATCCTGTGGGTCTATCGGCCTCTATGCTACCCAAAGCATCGTTGGCACTACCTTCACCTTTTCGATTCAATGGGGACCCACGCTTCTGTCGTGGCTTCCTCAATCAGTGCTCCATGCAATTTGCACTGCAATCCTCCTTGTTCCTGAAGGAAACTAGGGATGTGAATCGTGTCCTCGATCGTCTTAACGATCGATTTCGGCTGGGAGGGGGAGGGAATCGTATTGTTGCCGTTTGGGGGGGTAAAATATCGTGAAAAATCGTGAAAAATCGTGAAAAATCGTGAAAAATCTAAAAATCGCAAAACCGGCACATTAAAACCCCCTAAAACCCACCCCGACCCTTTAAATTAAATCCCCCACCCTCCCGAACCCCCCCCCAAATGAGTTAAATAACCTGCGGGTCCAGCGGCGGTCCGGAACGGCAGCGGTCCGGAACGGGCTCCTGCTCCTGAATCTTGTTGTCTTCAGCCGGCGCCATTTTCCAAAATGGCGCCGAAAAATGGCGGCAGCCATAGACGAACACGATTGGACGGCAGGAGGTCCTTCTGGACCCCCGCTGGACTTTTGGCAAGTCTCGTGGGGGTCAGGAGGCCCCCCACAAGCTGGCCAAAAGTTCCTGGAGGTCCAGCGGGGGTCAGGGAGCGATTTCCCGCCGCAAATCGTTTTCGTACGGAAAATGGCGCTGGCAGGAGATCGACTGCAGGAGGTCGTTCAGCGAGGGTTCCGACGCCTCGCTGAACGACCTCCTGCAGTCGATCTCCTGCCGGCGCCATTTTCCGTACGAAAACGATTCGCGGCGGGAAATCGCTCCCTGACCCCCGCTGGACCTCCAGGAACTTTTGGCCAGCTTGTGGGGGGCCTCCTGACCCCCACGAGACTTGCCAAAAGTCCAGCGGGGGTCCGGAAGGACCTCCTGCCGTCCAATCGTGTTCGTCTATGGCTGCCGCCATTTTTCGGCGCCATTTTGGAAAATGGCGCCGGCTGAAGACAACAAGATTCAGGAGCAGGAGCCCGTTTCGGACCGCTGCCGTTCCGGACCGCTGCTGGACCCGCAGGTTATTTAACTCATTTGGGGGGGGGTTGGGGAGGGAGGGGGATTTAATTTAAAGGGTCGGGGGTGGGTTTTAGGGGGTTTTAGTGTGCCGGCTCACGATTCTAACGATTTATAACGATAAATCGTTAGAATCTCTATTGTATTGTGTTCCATAACGGTTTAAGACGATATTAAAATTATCGGACGATAATTTTAATCGTCCTAAAACGATTCACATCCCTAAAGGAAACCACTAAAGTGATCTTCATCCTTTTCCACCTGGAAGGAAAGGCTCTTGCATGGGCCTCTCCCTTTTGGAAATGTTCTGATCCCATACTTTCCAAGTTATCCGAGTTTGTTGCTCTCTTCAAGCAGACCTTCGGAGACCCAGGCCGCCAGACTGTTGCCAGCCATAGTCTACTCCACCTCCGTTAAGGGTCGCGGACCCTCTGAGTATACGGTGGAGTTCAGGACCATGGCTACTGAGCTTGGGTGGCATGAAGATTGTCTGTAAGCAGTCTTCCTAGATGGACTCTCCAGTGCTCTCAAAGATGAACTCTCCATCCGTGAGACTCCCACATCTCTAGAGGACCTGATTTCCCTTACCGGGAAGATCGACCATAGTCTCCGGCAAAGGCGTCTAGAAGTAAAGGCCTCCCACTCTCCTACACCGCGTCCCACGCGTGTCCTAAGCCCTCCAGCCAAGACTCCAGCACCACTGCCCTCTTCTGTGGGCAACTGTCTCCAACCGAACATCTCCGTTGGAGGAAGGAGTGTCTTTGCCTTTACTGTGGCACTTCCGGACATACTCAGCAGTTCTGTCCGGTCCATCCGGAAAACTGCAACACCTGAGCCTTTTGGGGATCCTGAGCTTAGGCGCTACTGTCACCGGCTCCCAGCTCCTGTTTCCAATCTCTCTAGGCATCGAGGCCCAATCCTTCACCACCACTGCTCTTGTCGATACCGGAGCAAGTGGCAGCTTCTTCAAGGATAATATTGTCAAGCTTCTGAACATTCTTCTTCAGCCATTAGATGTTAGTCTCCGCATCGCCTCCATTCAAGGAGAACCTCTTCCAGGACTCATCACCCATTGAATGCTGACTGTCCGTCTTACCGTGGGCACTCTCCAGAAGGAGGAAATGTCCTTCTGTGTGTTAAAATGTTCCACATATCCAGTTATATAGGGGCTGCCCTGGCTCCAGGTCCATGAACCCCAGTTTGATTGGCAGTCCCTGCAGTTGGTGCAGTGGGGCTCCAAATGCCAGAAGACATGTCTATGTCCAGTATCTCCAGTTGTACCTGTACTGAAGTCTACCAATCTATCTGGGTTGCCTACTCAGTACGATGACTTCGAAGATGTCTTGTCGAAGCAGAAGGCGGATACCTTGCCCCGTTACTCAAGTTCAATTGTCCCATAGAACTTCTGCCGGGCACAATGCCTCCCAAAGGCAGAACTTATCCACTGTCTCACCCAGAAACCCTAGCCATGTCTGAATATATCAAAGAGAACCTAGAGAAAGGGTTCATTCTTCCCTCTGATTCTCCTGCTGGCGCAGGATTTTTCTTCATTAAGAAAAAGGATGGCAGGTTACACCCTTGTATTGACTACAGAGGGCTCAATGCCATAACCCACAAAGACCGATACCCCCTGTCCCTTATCAGCGAGCTGTTTGACCACCTTCACCAAGTTGGATCTGAGGGGTGCGTACAATCTGGTACGCATCTGACCTGAAAATATCTGGAAAATCCCATTGAGCATGAGGGATGGTCACTATGAATGTACCGTGATGCCCTTTGGGTTATGCAACACCCCAGAGGTCTTTCAAAGTCTCGTGAATGAAATATTCCGAGACCTCCTGTACTCCTTCGTAGTTGTATATCTTGACGACATCCTGATCTTTTCTAAAGACCTTGAATCCCATCAAGATCATGTTCAATTTGTCCTACAATGCCTAATAGAAAACCATCTTTATGCCAAGTTAGAAAAGTGCCTCTTCGAGCGAAATTGCTTACCCTTCCTAGGGTACATCATATCTGATCGAGGTTTCTCCATGGACCCAGATAAAGTCCAAGGGATCCGAGAATGTCCCCAGCCAGTAGGCCTATGGGCCTCACAACGTTTCCTTGGCTTTACCAATTATTACCGGAGCTTCATTGCCAATTATTCTACCCTAGCTGCTCCGCTCACCGCCATGAGCAAAAAAGGGGTTAACAGTCGTATGTGGACTCCCAAAGGACAAGCTGCCTTTCAGACGCTCAAAGAAGTGTTCTGTTCCGCCCCTTGTTTTCAGCATCCAGACGCAAGATGCCCATTCATCATCGAAGTCGATGCTTCTGCAATTGGAGCAGGAGCTGTCTTAAGCCAGTTTTCTCCCAAGGGTAAATTGATACCTTGCTCATTCTACTCACACAAGTTCTCACCTTCAGAGCAACATTACACCATGGGTGACTGAGAACATCTTGCCGTCAAGTTGGCACTCCAAGAGTGGCGCCCCTGGTTGGAAGGGGCACAACACAAGTTCACCATTTTCACCAACCATAAGAATCTTGAGCACCTTAAAGAAGCTCAGCTTTTGAACCCTCAACAAGCCCGATGGGTGCTCTTCTTGAACGGTTCAACTTCATTCTAAGTTACCGCCCAGCTTCCAAGAACTTTTGTGCTGATACACTATCCAGATCCTTTGAACCTGAAGATGTCCCTGACATTCCTAGATACATCATAGACCCTGCCTGTGTATCCCTTGCCATGATCACTACAGTTCCAGCTGGGAAAACTGTCATTCCATGTAGATTACGTGAACGAGTTCTGAAATGGGCTCATGATTCCAAGTTGGCAGGACACCCGGGTCGTGCCAGGACCCTAGAGATGTTATGAAGATATTATTGGTGGCCAAACATGGTGCAAGACTCTCGTAACTATGTAGACACTGGTTTACTCTCTATTCCCTACATCAAAAAAATGCTCAAAACAGCTATATAAATCGAGCCCCCTCTATAATTGGTCCTACTCTATGGAACTCACTTCCATCACCACTAAGGACTGAACCCTCCACATCTACCGTTAGAAAAAACCTTAAAACATGGCTTTTTATCAAAGCTTTCCCCCAATAAACTCGATAGATTTCTTAACCTTATACAAGGTTTTGTTCCTTTTATTATCGATGAGATACTGAATTTTGGTTTCATAATGTTAGCTTATTATCTTAAATAGTTCTATGTTTAATTTATTGATAATTATTAGTGTTTGTTTGTTTTTTCCTTATTCCACACGCTGTTTTTCAACTGTTATACTGTATTAGGACTTCAATAATATTTGTTGACAATTTGTTTCAATGTAAACTGGTGTGATATTTTGAATTGAATGTCGGTATAAAAAAGCAAATAAATAAAATAAATAAATACATTCATGTCCCGTCTGCCCCCAACAGAAGCCGCCTACCAGACGGCCTCGGGGCCTACTCCAACCACTTCCAGCACCTATCGAGCCATGGTCCAGCATTTCAATGGACTTTATTACAGACCTGCCTCCATCCCAGAACAATATAGTAATCTGGGTCATCATCGACCGTTTTTCAAAGATGGGTCAATTAGGGGTGTGCATTCGTTTTGAACTTATATGTAAAACGCTACTTTTTTTTTTTAACTTAAAAAAGTGATGAGGCGAAAACGATCGGATTTCCAACTTATTCAACATAGCTATGTTGAATAAGTTGGAAATCGCGATCGTTGATCCTAAATAAAAATTTAAACCCCTCACCCTCCTTAATCCCCCCCAAGACTTACCAAAACTCCCTGGTGGTCCAGCGGGGAGTCAGGAAGCCATTCCTCTATTCTTTTGCGAGGAGCACGTGACGTCCGCGTCACGTCGGCGTGACGCGGCCGTCACGTGGTCCACCGCGGTTCCGCTCCCGGACCCCTCGTTGGACACAAACGGAACTTTTGGCCAGCTTGGGGAGGTCAGGAGGCCCCCCCAAGCTGGCCAAAAGTTCCGTTTGTGTCCAACGAGGGGTCCGGGAGCGGAACCGCGGTGGACCACGTGACAGCCGCGTCACGCCGACGTGACGCGGACGTCACGTGCTCCTCGCAAAAGAATAGAGGAATGGCTTCCTGACTCCCCGCTGGACCACCAGGGAATTTTGGTAAGTCTTGGGGGGGGATTAAGGAGGTTGAGGGGTTTAAATTTTTATTTAGGGAACCGGTGCACGTATGGACATAGACTCAACTTATGGAATTCTCCATATGTCCATATTGACCGAAATTGACCCCCCTTTTCGACTTATGGACTTATGAACATAAACGTTTTGTCTGCACATCCCTAGGGTCAATTTATTCCTTTGCTGGACCTTCCTTCATCCCCAGAATTAGCCAAGTTGTTTCTGAAGCACATTTTCCGTCTACATGGACTCCCTAAGGAAATTGTATCCGACCGAGGACCATAGTTTGCAGCCAGGCACTGGTGCTCCTTATGTAAGAAGTTTAACATTGCCTTGAGTTTCACGTCGGCCTACCACCCGCAGGCCAATGGTCAAGCTGAAAGGACCATCCGTTCCTATGTGAATGATCAGCAGGACAACTGGTCTAATCTACTACCCTGGGCTGAACTGTCACACAATACCCACATTGCTGCTGCCACAGATGTATCTCCATTCTCCGTGGTGTTCGGAAGATAACCTCGGCTGCCACTTCCAGTTCCTTTGACTGTTCCTTCTCCAGCTGCACCATCCATGGTGTGGAACCAAGTCAAAGAATGCCTTACCCAGGCCGCTGAATTTCCCAAGCTTACTTCTGATGCCCATAGACGTTCCGCTCCGCTCTTCCATCCTAGCCAGAAGGAGTGGCTGAGTGCCCGACACATAAGATTGAGACTTCCCTCGCATCGCTTGGCTGCCAAATACATTGGCCCATTTCCAGTGATTCGAAGAGATGGAGCAATATCTTATCAGCTCCAACTTCCGCGTGCCATGGTCATCCATAACACGTTCTGTTTCCCTGCTGAAGCCCTTGGTCCTCTCCTGGCCCTCACGTAGAGTGCCCTCTCCTCCACGGGTCTCTATCACACCTGAAACATCTTTCAGGTAAGAGAAGTCCTCGACGTCTGTCGGCGTCAAGGGAGATGGGAGTATCTCCTAGCCTGGGAGGGTTATGGTTCTGAGGAGAATTCATGGGAACCTTCTCACAATATCCTTGATAAGGAACTCTTAAAGACCTTCCAAAGGACTTACCCTGACACGCCACAGATGCGTAGAGGGAGGCCTAGAAGGGGGCCTGCTGACCTCTCTGGTTCCTCTCCAGGGCCCGGGTCGGTATCCCCAGCAGCAGCCGTGAGCTCCTCCAGGCCTCGGTGTTCTGTGGCGCTGGTCACTGGGCCTCCCACTGCGCACCAGGCCTCACGCCGGAATTCGGAGTCTTCCGTGGAATTGGCCATGCCCCTATGCACGCGCGGACCGCCCGGCCTCTTGTAGGGCCAGGGGCGGTTCCTAGCTCCGCGGTGCACCCTGATTTAAGGAACTACTTAAGGAAGTCACTGCCTGCACTTCCTTGCCTTGGCAATCGGGTCAGCATTATATTGTGTGCTAGATTGTCACTGCATTCTATGCCTTTTTCCAGTCTTGTTCCAGTCTCCTTCCAGTCTCGTTCCAGCCTTGTTCCAGGATCCTACTGTTCCAGCCTTGTTCCTGCATCCTACTGTTCCAGCATCCCTCTGTTCCTGTGTCTGTCCGTCCGTCTCCCAGGTAGTAACCTTGGACTGTCTCTCTGGTACTGACCTCGGCCTGTTCCTTGACCTCTCTGTCTGCTGCCTATCTTCTGACCTCTGCCTGCTTGTGACCTCGTCTGACCTCCAGAACCTGACCTCTGCCTCATTGTCTACTCCTCGGACTGACTCCTGGATTTTGACCACTGTACGATTGACTATGCCTCCTGATTCTGGCTTTGTCCCTTGCCTTGTCATCGCCTACATTGTTCTCGTCTTCCTTGATCCATCAGACCTACAGCCTCAAGTTTGACTGTGCTCCCTGCTTTCTGTGGGCATGCCTGTCTAGGAGACACTGCGAGGCCCACCTAAGTCCAAGCCACCCGGTTCCCTATGGGCTCCTCCCAGGGGAACCTCGGCTTCCAGTGGTGAAGCTCATCCTTGCCTCTGTCTCCTTCACTGCTCCGCCCCCTGAGGGCAGGTTATTCCTGGTGCCTATCAGGGAGCCATTCTCCACTGCTCCACGACAAGGATCCACCACCAAGTGCAACACTAGGGTGAGAGAACATTGTAGAAATCTCATCTTTGTGTGACTTTCCTCACTCCAAATCATGTCAAATCTTCACTGATATGTACTGTGCCTTTCATGTGCCTCACTGTGCATGTAAAACTGGCTCCAAAAACCTAGATCATTCCCAAAATCTCGGCTCGAGATACTAGCTAGCCCTCCTATAGTGTTATAAATAGTTGACCTCTATGAAAACCTTATAAAAAGGTTCTCTCTCTCTCTCTCTCCCTCTCATATGACTATAGGGACAACTTGCAAAATACAAATATTGTAGGGTGTGATAACTTTAATGAACATTACAATAAAAAATCTATGCAAAGCATGCAGTAACTCTAAAATTATCATAGCCATGCCTCATTTCCTTATCACAGACATTATTTGTGTGAAATTTATCACATTTTGATTAATCTAGGCCTAGGTGTACAGTTAGACTTAGTTCTCACTATGTCAAAGTTTATTTCAGCTATTGTACAGAAATCATTCTTTTTCTTGAGGTATATTAGAAAAATTGGGCCACCTTTGGTTGAAAACTGGACTATGGAAAATGTTTATTATTTGTATCTTTAATTTACAGTTGAAATGTTTGCAGCTGTTACAGAACATGGCAGCTGGGCTAATTTTTGGTCTTTGAAAATATGATTATATTTCTTCAGCTCCGAAACAGTTACATTGACTGCCACTCAGTTATAGAATCAGATTTAAAATCTTAAGTATTGTCTTTTGTACCTTATCAGTTAGCTTATCTCTTTTATTTGCTTAAATTGCTAGTGTCCTAAATTCCATCTTGCTCATTATGTTCCTCTCAGGCAAGACTTCTTGTTCCACCACCATCAGTAATTTAGTTAGATTCCACCACAGAGACCACAATCATCTATCAAGCACCCTCACTCTGGAATTTACTACCACTTGACATTTGTTCCATCTTGAATAACTTAAGTTTAGGAAAGCAGTGAAGACCTGTTTTTTAGTAGGGGTGTGCATTCATTTCCAATGTATTGGTAATCCACAACGTATATGGCCATATTCATTGTATTCGTGGGGAAGCGAAACATATCGTGATTCCCCACAAATACAACAGATCTTCGCCAAATTATTCCGCCTTCTAAAGGAGCAAATTTGTTTAAACCCCCCACCTCCTGACCCCCCCCCCCCCCCAAGACTTACAAAAACTCCCTGGTGGTCCAGTGGGGGGGTCCAGGAGCCATCTCCTGCACTCACGCCCTCGGCACCAATAGCCTTTGACCTTACTATGTCACAGGGGCTATCGGTGCCATTGGTCGGCCCCTGTCACATGGTAGGAGCAATGGATGGCCGGCACCATCTTGTGCTCCTACCATGTGACAGGTCACACATTAGGTCCAACACATTTGCACCAGGTAAGCATATTCCTAATAATTGCATCACCAAAAATGGTAGCCAAATTAACCCTTCACTTCTGGCCAGTAGCCCTGGGATACTCATCCTCAGTGTGAAAGGATACTGTATCACCTGAGAGCAGGTCCTTGCTACAGAATCACTTCCAGTTACACAAGGTTGATGCTTTTCAACCAGGTGACTTTCCTCCTCCAAGGCAACACCATGGCTGCCAGACTCTAGTTGGGACTTGGCTACGATGTCCTTCTATATACCTATCTGCCTTAGCTCCTCCAAACCTGCCATTTTATCCTCCAGTTATCAGACTTCATCTCTGAGAGCCAGGATTTCTTTGCACCAGGTTCAAATGTATAACCTCTGATCAAATGATAAGACATGCACCCATCTTACTGCTGTACTGCTGCCTTAATATTGTTGAGTTCTTAGCTAAGTTTAAGTTGCTAAGCAAGTAGAGTGTAAATTAAAGCCCTTTAAATGTATGTGGTGTACTCGCTGTTAATCTAGCAACATACAAGTGGATGATTAAACTCTTGATAAGGGCTGGGACAATCCTGTGTTTTAGATAAAACCCTGATGTTTAATGTGAAAGTATATACATTAAAAAAAAAAAGAGCTGGGGTGGGTGGGAGTTGGGCTGGGAAGGAGGGAACTATAGACACTAGAATTATTTACTTTGGGGCAGATTTTCAAAGCCTACGCGTGTAAATCCAGGTGGATTTATGCACATAGGTAGGGTTACGTGCGCAGAGCCTATTTTGCATAGGCCCGGCAACGCGCTCAAGCCCCAGGATGTGTGTAAGTCCAGGGGCTTGAAACAATGGGCGGGGCATGGGCGGGGCTGTCCAGGGCAGGGTGAGAGCATGGCCAGAGGCCTCTTCACTGCTGCTGGGCCCAGGCATCACGCGCCAGCACGTGCAACCTACGCCTGCCCAGAGGCAGGCATAAATAACAAAACAAATGTAGGGGGGATTTAGGTAGGGCTGGGGGGGGGGTTAGGGAGGGAAAGGGAGGGGCACAGAAGGAAAGTTCCCTCCGAGGCCGTTCTTATTTTGCAGCAGCCTCGGAGGGAACGGAGGAAGGTTGCACGGCTCGGCACGCGCAAGTTGCACAATTTTGCACCCTCTTGTGCACGCCGACCCTGGATTTTATAACATGCGCACGGCTGCGCGCGCATGTTATAAAATTGGTTGTACATTTGTGCGTGCCAGGTTTGGCGCACAAATGTACGCCTGCGAGTACCTCTTAAAATCCAGCCCTTTAGTGTGTGTACCTGAAATAAAAACTAAACATGGCTGGCCCTATGTTATGGAATTCCATGCCTACTGATATGCGTCTTGAACTGTCCCCAAAGACCTTCAAGCAAAAGCTCAAGACATGGCTCTTCACTCAAGCCTACACATGACCTCTACATGACTCTCTATAACATTATAATCTTCATTTCCTTTTTTTTTTTTTCAATCCTAGTACCCTCTTTGCTAATTCTTGCAACCGACAAATTTGCTGTATCTAACAGCCTCACAGCTTCACATGTATATATTCCTTTCTTCCCTGACCCTCTCTCTATTTTTCATCAATTTAAGTTTATACCTCCCCCTATCCTTTCCCTCCTGACCCTCCCTCTATTTTTCCATCAATTTAAGTTTATACCTCCCCTTATCCTCTCCCAACAGTTATCTTTCGATACTATATTAAGTTTCACTATTATAGCTAAGCCATTTTTCTTATTATCTATATAATTTTTGTTACTGCATTTATCTGTTTTAATGTATTGTTCCTCAATTGTTAACATACTGTTTTATGTAAAACGCAATTGCGTAGTTTCGTTCACTGTACACCAACGTGATATCTCTGATGAGCGGCGGTATATAAAAACCAATAAATAAATAAAAAATTAAAAAAACATAAAGAATGTACCCTAATATTGCACCTCTCCCTCAAGCTTTTTAAGTCCTAAAACTTCTCAAATCAATTCTCACTGATTTTCTTCAGCCGCTTGCAAAATCTTATTTTCTTCTCAATACTTCCACAGGATTGGGGATTAGTGGTGAGTGCAAGAGAATGAGGAGGAAGCAAGACTTGCTGTGTAGCAGCAGCACAGTGTCCTGCATCATAGTCAGCGGAATGTTTACCTAACTCTCTCCTCCCTGCCATGCTCTGAGGACCTTCTTTTTCAAGTTGGATCTGGGTCATCTGGCTCCATTTCTGGGAGGGGAGCAGCCCACAGCTAAATGTTAACGAGCTAGCACGTGCCTGAGTTGGTGTCTTCTCTGCTTTCAGGCTCCTCCTCCTGTACATAAGATAGGAAGGGACAGATACACTGAGGGGCCTGAGAGTGGAGCAGTTGCTGATTCTGTCTCATGCTGGCTCATTAACATTCAACTGCAGCTGCTCCCTTTCCAGAAATCAGGCCTAAGGATCGACTCCCAAATGAAAAATAAGGTCAGAGTGGGGATATTAATTGTAGTAGTGTTAATTTTGGGCAGGGGAGAAGGACAGAGAGGGGGGTATGTTTTTCAATTATCAACTGATGGCAGGCTAGGAGGGGATGGAGTTTTTTTTTCTGGGGCAAATACTGCTGACAAGCTAGGAGAGGGAAGACGGCAAAGAGGGGGGCTTTTTTTAAAATAAGAACAATTTTTACTTTTCAAAAACAGTTTTCTTAAACTGACTAGTTACCTTTTTAAAATGGCACAGACAAACTGCATGGCTGTCCCATGAGATTAAAGACTGTCTGCAATATATTTCTCCTTAACATTTGTTTGTCTGTCTTCTCGGTATTCTACCATCTTGGGCAGATGAGCATAAAAGATTTGTTCCTAGTTCCCCTTTCAGTCCATCATACTCATGTCTAATTACAAACTCTGATATTCCAAATAACCAGTACTATTTGCATGATTGTTGCTTAATATTTGTCCTCATAGGTCTCCTAAATAGTTGCCAGGAAATAGGTTTTCATAGAAAGGGTGATGGAAGCATGGATTGCCCTCCTGGGGTGGGTGGTGATGGCTAAATCTAGAATAAATCAACATGAGATAAGCAAAGAGAGTCCTTAGTTGCTAAAGGTGGAGAGAAGACTAAGCATGACCTAGAGAATCATGTTTAAGCATTTATTGTGCCATTCTTGCCTGATTCAACAATAAGTGATGGGGCTGTCAAAATGAACAGAAAAGTGATTAATTTGTTAGAAATGTTAGAAACACAGGCACTCAGGCATTGATATTCAAGCTCATTCCATAGACATTATACATTATGTATAATCTATTTATCATCTCTACTAGACCTTCCTTCTTTGTTGCCATTAGTATTGTATCATCAGCATAATGGATATTTGTCAACTTTATGCCATTCATATTTAGGCATTTCTGTTCTTCCAATATTAAAAATTCATAGTAAAAATTGAACAAACATAGGAAAAGAATATAACCTTATCTTAATCCTCTTTTTATTTCCATGTTCTTTATATTTTCTGCTGATGTTCTGACTATACCTTTAATAATACTACTATGTAATCATTTCTAAAATGCAACTGGATGCACCAAACACTGTACAGATACATAAAAGTGACAGTGCCAGCTCCAAGGAGCTTACAATCTAAGACTAACACACATGTGAAAAAAAGAATCTATGGGAAATTTATTATTCCAATACTAATTCAAGATTAACTTGATTTCATGTTTAGATATACCTGTTCTACACATTATTTCTACCAGTCTGTTATGAATTACAGTATTAACTGCTTTGACATAGTCAACAAAGCAAAGATACATATCTTATTTTGAAATTTCTTACCTATCATTCATACTAAATGCTATCTAGGGGCTAGATTTTCCTATGTCGCAGGGCTCCCTGAATCGCATGCTAACGGGGGGTGGGGGGGGGGGCGAAGCGGGTGGGCCTGCGATAGCCAGCAGCAATCGCTCCTCCGCAGTGCCATCGCTGCCGGCTTTCACACCCAATAGGGCCATCATAAAAGGTGGAGATATTGGGCGCAAAATTGGAAGCGAAAAGGCTCCTTACCTTTTCGCCGTCCATGCTGTCTTCGTGACGTCCGCCCCAGTGCCACCCCGACTCCTCACCTTCCGGTGGCTACTCCTCCCTGACTTCTCCCCGATCTAGCTATCACACGCGAAAATGGACTTTTTGCGTGTGCTACCTTTAGAAAATAACCCCTAGATCCTCTTTTCTAAACTCAGGGGCAGTAAATTTTAAACAGGCACATGGCCACACATGTGTGCGCGTTTGCTGGTTCACGCCCATGGATGCAACTATTTTATAACATACACGCGTATATGCATGAATGTTATACAATAGACATGGGCGTGCATGTAAATCCCACTTCCACCGCTTAAGTGGGGGGATTTCAAAAGGGGCTCACATTCATGCCACTGCCAGTTTCACCAGTTTGCTCAGCTCACCCAGGCAAGGGATAGGACTTGATAAAGTTCCTCATGAGAGGATTCTATGAAAAGTAAAAAGTCATGGGATAAGTGGCGATGTCCTTTCATTGATTACAAGTTGGTTAAAAGACAAGAAACAGAGAGTATGATTAAATGCACAATTTTCTCAGTGGAAAAGGGTAAACAGTGGAGTGCCTCAAGGATCTGTACTAGGCCCCATGCTTTTCAATATATTTATAAATGATCTGGAAAGGAATATGATGAGTGAGGTAATCAAATTTGCAGATGATACAAAATTATTCAGAGTGGTTAAATCACAAGCAGATTAAGATAGCTTGCAGGAGGATCTTGTGAGGCTGGAAAATTGGGCATCCAAATGGCAGATGAAATTTAATGTGGATAAATGCAAGGTGATGCATATAAGTTAAAATAACCCATGCTGTTATCCACATGATCTTATCCACATTAGGAGCTACCACCCTGCAGGGGCGGATTGTGGGAAAATAGTGGCCCGGGGGATTTTTCTCCATACTGGCCCATGTGTACCCAATTACACATACAATTTGGTGAGTCATCAAATACAGAATAAAGGGACCATAAAATATACACACAAATGCACAGACAAACTGAACTGGAAATCACCACAAGTTAGACTGTATGTAATGCAGCAATGGAAAAACAGAAAATACCATCATTCCTCATAAAACATCAAACAATAAAATCAAGAACTATAAAACATCAATCACAATAGGAAAATCAAACTAAAAATATATATTTCAAAACTGCTGATGAATAGAATCTCCAGTAATTTAACTCGGGCAAATTTTCAAAAAATTTGTATATAACACCAATAAAATATTTCAAAACAGCACATGTATCAAATAACACCCAATAATTAAAACTAATAAGGATTTTAAAAAGCCCCTGCTGTCCCCTTCTGTGGAAGCTCTTGATTTCCAGTCACCCTGACATTGTCGAGGATTAGGAGGTTATCCTCTCTCTCTCACACATACTCACATGTCCATTCTCTCTCACACATACACTGTCACATACATACACATTCATGCTCTTATATCCACCATAACCTCTCACTCTCACAGACACTGACACACTCTCAGGCTCTAAGACACTTTCTCCCCCCTCCACACACCCCCTCCCACTCACACACAAACTCTTACTCCCCTGGATTTTCTCATACACACTCATGCTCTTACACTCACTGGCTCCCTCACATACACACACACTGACCCCCAGGTTCTCACACACACATACACACACACACACACACACACACTGACCCCCAGGCAGGCTCCCATTCATTTTCACACCACTCCCTCCCCATCCCCCAGGCATGCACACATTCATTCTCATACACAGACCCCCAGACAGGCACCCATGCATTCACACACATATCCCCCCAGGCAGACTCCCATTCATACACATGCACACACTAAAGGCAGACACCCCCCCCCCCCTCTCTCTTTTGCCAGCAACCTCGGAGCCTCTCTCATTCCTCTGCTGCCACTGTCACTGCTGCGTGGCTATTGGGGAGGTGCTGATTGCTGCTACTGACACTGAAGCCCATTCTGCTGCCTCCTCTGTGCAGGCCCTGTGGGCTTCCACTTTCTCCATGCTGATCTCATACATTGTGAGATCTGCATAGAGAAAGTGCTAGTCTTGCACATTCCCAAAATTACATGTGCCAATCACTAAAAAGTAATTTATTTTTTTTTACCTTTGCTGTCTGATCTTAGTTTTCTAACTGGTTGGTCACAGGCTTTTTTTTCCCACCTTCCCTTTCTTATTTTTTTTTGCCAATTCCTTTTATATTGTCTTTTTTTCTGTTTCTTTTCTCTCCATCTTCTTACCTCAAACACACAGTCAGGTTCTCATTCTCATATGCATTTCTCTCACTCACACACACACAGGCTCTCACTGTCACATGCTCTGTCATATACAATCATTCATACACACAGTCTCTCACTGGCACATGCTGTCTCATACATGCAATCATTCATACACACAGGCTCTCACTGTCACAGGCTCTCTCTCATACAATCATTCATACACACAGGCTCTCACTGTCACAGGCTCTCTCTCATACAATCAGTCATACACACAGGCTCTCACTGTCACATGCTGTATCTCTCTCACACAGAAAGGCTCTCACATGCTGTCTCTGCAAACATTCAGGTCCTCACTCTCACACACAATCTCTCAACTCATCTCATACATGCACACACACACACTCTACAGACCCTCAGCCTCTCTCTCACCTCTGGGCCTCCTCTTCGCGGGTCGCCGCAGGATGGGCTCTGTGGTGGCCCTGCAACCGGGCCTCTTCCTCTTCTCGGGCCGCTGCGACTTGAGATTCACGGCGGCCCGTAAGCGCTGCTCCTCTTCTGCACGTGCTGATACTCCTCTTCCTTCCTTCCTGCCCGTGTGACTCCGGCAACATTTACTTACGGTGCCGCACAGGCAGGAAGGAGGAGGAGCATCAGCGTGTTTAAACGCAATCTTTTTCTTCAGGCCGTGGTGAGGCTCACGTCACCACGGCCCTGCCGATCTGCTTGTCGCAGCGCCGCATGAGCCTCCCTGCGCCCGGGGGCATTGGCTCCCCTCGGGATACCACTGCTCAGCTTGGAGATGAGATGGCTGAGGGGGGATACAAAAGAGGTCTTGAAA
Organism: Rhinatrema bivittatum; assembly: GCF_901001135.1. Taxonomy (NCBI): domain Eukaryota; kingdom Metazoa; phylum Chordata; class Amphibia; order Gymnophiona; family Rhinatrematidae; genus Rhinatrema; species Rhinatrema bivittatum. The sequence goes on from NC_042615.1 coordinate 167,806,517, forward strand.
ATCATGAGAGCTCTAGAAAGGGTAAATGTGAATTGGTTATTTACTCTTTCAGATAATAGAAGGACTAGGGGGCACTCCATGAAGTTAGCAAGTAGCACATTTAAAACTAATTGGAATTTTTTTTTTTCACTCAACGCACAATTATACTCTGGAATTTGTTGCCAGGGGATGTGGTTAGTGCAGTTTCTGTAGCTGGGTTTATAAAAGGTTTGGATAAGTTCTTGGAGGAAAAGTCCATTAACTGCTATTAATCAAGTTGACTTAGAAAATAGCCACTGCTAGTACTAGCATCAGTAGCATGGGATATATTTAGTTTTTGGGTACTTGTAGCCTGGATTGGCCTCTGTTGGAAACAGGATGCTGGGCTTGATGGACCCTTAGTCTGACCCAGTATGGCAATTTCATATGTTCTTAAACCACCCAGTTTAATAGTCTCCCTTTCCCCCTGTTAGCATCAATCTTTAAAGCCCCAATGACTAGCATAGAATTTATTTTATTGCATTACACGGCATTCATAGCAGTAACAAGGTAATGTGGTAGGGGACCCCATCGCATGCCTGTGCGCATAAGTATTTATGCGCATATCACTTGGCCTTCCCCTGACATGTCCATGCCCATGCTCTGTCCAGACCACAACCACGCTCCACCCCTTTTTCAAAACTGTAAGACTCGTGTGCATAGTGGGAGATATGCATGTACACAGGCAGCTTTTAAAATCAGCTCGGCGTGGGCCTGCCCTACTTGCACATGAGTCTCCCAGTTTTGGCGCACATTAGGCTTTTAAAATTTGCCTTTAATTGTTTCACCAGAAAAAGTATCTTAAATGTATATATTAGGGGTGTGAATCGTGTGATCGATCATCTTAACGATCAATTTTGGCTGGGGGGGGGGGGGAGGAAAATCTGATCGTCGTGTTTTTTTTTTTTTTTTTACATCGTTAAAAATTGTAAATCGGGGCAGGGCGGGAAAACCGGCACAAAAAAAACAAACCCTAAAACCCACCCCAAACCTTAAAAACAAATCCCCCACCCTCCCGAACCCCCCCAAAATGTTTTAAATTACCTGGGGTCCAGTGGGCGGGTCCCGGCGCGATCTCCCTCTCTCTGGCCACGGCTGCGTTAGGAGAAATGGCGCCGGTGGCCCTTTGCCCTTATCATGTGACAGGGCAAAGGTAGCGCCGGCGCCATTTTGGTTCCTGGCTCCCGACGTCACGCGTGCAGGAGGTCGCTCCCGGACCCCCGCTGGACTTTTGGCAAGTCTTGTGGGGGTCAGGAGGCGCCCCCAAGCTGGCCAAAAGTCCCTGGGGGTCCAGCGGGGGTGATCTCCTGCACGCGTGACGTCGGGAGCCAGGAACCAAAATGGCGCCAGCGCTACCTTTGCCCTGTCACATGATAAGGGCAAAGGGCCACCGGCGCCATTTCTCTTAACGCAGCCATGGCCAGAGAGAGGGAGATCGCGCCGGGACCCCCCCACTGGACCCCAGATAATTTAAAACATTTGGGGGGGGGTTTGTTATAAAGGTTCGGGGTGGGTTTTAGGGTTTTTTTGGTGTGCTGGTTTTCCCGCGCCCTATTTAACGATACAATACAATTGCCCCTGACGATAAATCAGGGGCATTTGTATTGTATCGTGCACTCTAACAATTTTGGACGGTTTTAAAATTATCTGATGATAATTTTAATCGTTCAAAAACGATTCAGATCCCTAGTATATATCATATTTGTTGTCCTGATTTTCCACACTCCAGTGCTTTATTATTTTGGAAACTGACACAAAGAAAGGACAAGGAAGCCAGTGAATTATTCAGTGATGTATATCTGATTTATCAATTTATGAGAATTTCATTTTTCCTTGCCTATATTCTGCAGATATTTCACAGTTGTATTGCCAAGTTCAGGTGCTTTATTTTTCAGCAAGTTCTTTAAACCCTTTTTACTTTCTCTCATAATTTTATCTATACATAGATAAAAAGGTTTGTCTGCTGTTCATCATTTTTTTCTGTGGCCAAATTCTAATTAGGTAGTCCTCAAAATTATTTGGGTTGAATCTATTTTTTAATTGATTCTGAATCTCTTTATGTTGAAGTTCTTGATACATTTGAGAGTCCAGTCTGTCTAATCCTTTATTTTTTCAATTACTTTTCTTATTAACTTAGAAGTAGATTTTAAAAGATGGGCACACACATCAACTGGGAGATGCACTCACAAGTTTTGCTTGTGCATGCTAGCTGAATTTTATATGCCACCCAGATGAGGGCATATCTCCCACTGCATGCACATCTTACACAATTTCAAACAGGGCCAAGGTTTTAAAATATACCAATGTTGAAATACCCTGACTTATGTGGAGGAAACCTGATTTATGTGCCTCGGTGCATGTACACTTAAAGTTGTCACATAGGTGTGAGCATCCAAGCTATTTTATAATGTATATGCATATATGCATGTAAGTTATAAAATGACCATGTATCTGGGTGCTCGCCAGCATATACATGACAAAATGCACCTGCATGCCAGTGTTTTTGAAAGGATACTGGCAAGGTTGTGATCAGACATGTCTGCTGCGTTTCTGCTTTATGCATTCTTCATAATATTTGTTACTCTTATTAATAATTATAAAATCAATTAGATGTTTAATTGTGCCAACTGATGATTACATTGTAAGTCTAGTAAAACATTTTTTTTTCACATCATGAATTAGTTATTTAAAAAAAATGCCTTGCTATTTGGGACAAAATTAAATTAATTGTTCTCCATTGTTATTTATTTCTCCAAGTCCAAATTGACCCACAATATCTTCAAAATCTTTTTTACATTCTATATTATCATTAATAAGTGCTGTGATGTTTGCTTATGTTTCTCATCCTCTTTTATCTTCTGTAGATATACTGCAGATATACTATGTGTACAGACAGAAATAATCTTGACAAAGAAGAGGTCATGCTAACAATACTAACAAACTTGTTCAGTTGGAGGACTGTGGGACAAAAGGGGAACCCATGCTGTTATGAAGCTGTGGCTGAAGCATTGCCACATGGAATGTTAGAAGTCTAATGATACTTGAAATGCTGGTTTGTTTAATCCAGAAAAATGAATGGGATGAAGACTGATATCCTGGAAATTGCTGAAATCATTTGTAAGGTGTCAGGAGAGTTCACTACAACAATAGCCACAACTGAAGAATAAAAACACACAGTTATTTATTCAAGAAGCAAAAATAGTCAAAAGAAAGTGACTGATATTATAAACTAAAGAGCATCAGGAACTTTACAATTCTATCTTTCTTTGAAAGGAATAAATATAAATTAGCTTAGAAGATAAACTGCATGACACCTGGTTTACTGAGTCTCATGATTGGGATACAGTCATACTGGGTTATAATTTGTTAAGGAAAGGACAAAGAGGACAGAAAAGGGTGTGTGTGTGTGTGGGGGGGGGGGGGGGGGGAATAGCTCTTTATGTCAAAAACAATATCCAAGCAACTGATCTGCAAGGAATTTGGGGTAAAGAAGAAGCATTAAGGGCCATCCTAAAAGGTGATGGTGCATCCATTTTTACTGGAGTGGTTTACAGGCATCTGACTCAAACAGAAGAACTAAACAGAGGTTTGGTCAAAGACATCCAAAAGGTGGAAAAGAAGGGAGATGGGTTGATTGCTGGAGATTTTAATCTGCTGGACGTAGACTACAGAATCCCTTCGGCAGAATCTATCAGAAGCAAAGAGATAGTGGATGCCCTTCAAGGGGCTTTGCTCAAACAAATGGTAATGGAACCCATGGGGGAGGGAGTTATAATCAACTTAGTGCTCACTAATGGCAATAAAGTCTCTAGTGTCTGGGTGGGGTCCCACCTGAGCACCAGTGATCATCAAATGGTACGATTTAATAGTGCAAATAGTGTATATGAAGACCAGAGTTTTGAATTTCAAAAATACAAACTTTGTCAAAATGTGGGCATACCTGGAGGTGGAACTAGAAGACTGGGAGAAAATGGGAGAGGTGGAACAATTGTGGGCCAAACTAAAAGGAGCAGTTATTAGAGATGTGCTTTGGGTAAAAATGTCACGTCAGGCTTCGTTTCGGTGCTCCCCCCGCGGGAATTTAATTTTTCCCATGGTTCGGGTTTTTATTTTTTGGGGGGGGCCCTATTTTCAGGTTAGGCACACTATCAGGAGTTAGTACGCACTAACTCCCGATAGTGCACACTAACCTGGCAGAGTTAGTGCGCACTAATGGGAGTTAGCATGTGCTAACTCCCGTTAGCACTTGCTAACTCAAAAATGAATTTATGAAATTTCGGAAAAAAATCAATTGTTTTTCGGTTCTTCCAAACCATTCCAAATTAGGCTATTTCATTGACATTGCCTAATTCGGGAAAAAATGATTGCACATCCCTAGCAATTATACAAAGGCAACAAATATATATGTTAGAAAAGTAAACAAAACTAAGAAATAAGAAACTGATCTAGTTCTCAAAGGAGTTGGCTGAAATAATAAAGGCAAAAAAGAGCATTCAAGAAATATAAAGGATCCCAAAAACAAGAACACAGGGAAAAATATCTGGTAAAACTGAGGGAGACAAAGAAAGAAAAAGTCAGGTGGAAGAAAGGACTGAAAAGAGGTAAAATGAGATAAAACATTTTTCAGATATATCAGAGAAAGGAGAAAGATCCAAAGTGGTATAGTGAAATTGAAAGGCAAAGACAAATGTGTGGAGAGAGACAAAGAAATGGCCAAAATATTAAACAAATTCTTCAGTTCAGTGTTCACTAAAGAAGATCCTAAAGATGGACCATCGCTAGTTGGCAAGATTGTATATTGGGGTGGAGTAGACAAAACTCTGTTTACAGAACAGAATGTATGGGAAGAGCTAGGAAAACTTAAAGTGGACAAGGCCATGGGGCCAGATGAGGTTCATCCCAGGATACTGAGGGAACTCAGAGATGTGTTGGTGGGTCCACAGAAAGACCTGTTCAATAGATTCCTGGAAACAGGAGTGATGTCATGAGATTGTAGAAGAGCGGTGGTGGTCCCACTTCATGAGAGTGGGAGCAGAGATGAGGCTGGAAAGTACAAGCCGGTTAGCCTCATCTCGGTGGTGGTAAAATTAATGGAGACACTGCTGATGGAAAGGGTAGTGAACTACCTACAATCTGGTAGGTTGCCCGACCTGAAGCAGCATGGATTCACCAGGAAAAGTCCTGGCAGACAAATCTGATTGCCAGACCTCTTTTCTCCCTCCCCCCTTGCTCCCTATATAGAATAAAAACCATATAAAAGTAATAAAAGAAGGATATTGCAACACATATATCAAATGGATACCAAATATTCTTAAATGTCTGCAATTTATCCTTATGGATAGCTGATATCTTCTCCATATATTGGAGACCCTCTCCAGCCGCACTCCTTGCCTTGCCTCTTAGGACACCTGAGGCCCGCTCTGCTGCCTGTCTTCTCTCCTGCAACTCAGCAGCTCTAGGACATCTTCGCCACGCCATTTCCCCCTTGTCAGCTGTCTCAGCCCTCTGATGTCATTCTAGGGCACCGAGGGGGCCATTAGTGTGGTGCCGGGCCGACAGCGTTGCGCGCCGGGCATCGCTCGCTGAAGGAGCGCAACAAAGGGGCTTGCCCCTTTTTGCGCCCCTTCATGCTGACCAGCAAACCTGAAATGGACACTTAATATAATAATTTAAACTTTGATAAACATATCTTTATAATGTTTACTAATGCTTGTTTTTCAATCCCAGTCTGCCTGAATCAGGGATCCTACAGCATCCGAACTACTAGCAAAATGAAGACAAAATGCTCTGCAAGAAAAATAAGGAACTTAAATCGCCGGAACATTATTAGCATTCCAACTAATGACTTTTCTTTATTTAGCAACTGCCTTCTAATCTTATTCCTGTTGATTAATGTGCAATCTTTAACAAAAAAATCCATTTTGATCTCTGACTTACTAACTGACTGCAAGCCTGATTTCATCACACTCACTGAAACCTGGTTGAAAAATTATGATTCTGTTATAACAAGTCAAAAAGCTAATGATCAGTATGATACCTTTTCTATACCCAGAATACAATGGAGAGCAGGGGGTTTCATGCAAATTGTGAAAAAAAGAAAAAATTATTATGATGAAACTACTTCCTATGAAATTATCACATCAGTATGAAATTCCTCTATTTGATTCTGTAAATCTGCAAATATGTTTACTATATTGTCCTCCAGGGCTTCTGGAGCATAATCTCTCTCCAATCATTGAATCTTTTGTCTCCAACCTAAATCCTAATAAGCCCTATATAATTCTGGGTGATTTCAATTTTCACATCAATTCAAAACCTTTGTCCCTACTTCTCATACCATCATTGAAGCTCTGTCGGCCCTCGGCTATACATTTCTCACCACCGAGGTGACGCATAAAGACGGACACTCCTTTGATCTAATCCTAACAAATTATGGAAAGAAAAGCAATTGATTCTTCAGTGAAATACTCTCCAGTACCCTGGTCAGACCATTTCTTACTCCAATCTAACATAACATTTAAAACTGATAAAGCTACAATTACATTCAGTTTTCATCCACCATTTAAAACAGATGATCTGCTACGGGAATTAGAAGAAAATATTGTTAAAATTGATCTTACAGATGGAACAAAAGTCACGCAATCCTGGCTTAATATCACGTCAGAGATAGCCAACAGCTTAAATCCGATAAAAACCAAATGTATAACAGGAACAAAAAAAACTGAAAGCCATAAGAAGTTTTTTTTTTTATTTTTGCAATTGGTAGAATAAATTTTAAAAGCATTGCTTGCGTTAAAAGGCCCATATACTTGAGTATGTAGGCTTCATGTGAACAACACATTTTAAAAGCCACAAATTATGCACGTATATGTACCTGCATGAGTAAAAAAAGGGGGAGTGGGTTGGGGAATGTCAGGAGTATTCTGGGATGGGGCCAAAAGTTATGCACATAAATTCAAATTTTAAATCCAGTGGGAGCATGTTTACTTCTGTTCTTGATGAAATGTAAATCTGCATAAATATCTGTTTAGGCCTAAAACAAGTGTGTAAGGGGTCTGGGTCAACTGAGGGGAGTGCAGGCTGAAGAGCCAGGGGGCTCTGGATAACCTCAAGAGGGGCTGAGAAAACTGCTAGACTAATTGGTAAAACTGGGATTGTCCTTCAGTTGAGTATGTTTTAAAATCTGCTTACCTGTACACGTTAAAGCTGACAAATTCCAAAAGGAAGATATGTGATATATTCATTTGCTTGATAACTGCTTAAAATTAGGAGCACACACATATATGCAGAAGACATATTTTAAATCATTCTCATGCTCGTGCAATTGCGTGCACATTTTAAAATTCCTGTGTATGTGTGCTCACACACCCATATGTGCATGTATGGGCACCCACGTGCTCATTTGAAAATTAAAGCCCCTATATGCTTTAAAGCTATCCATAATGAGGAATGATAAAAACACGTTTAATAAAATCCATGGGCAGTATAACCTCTGTTTTTCATAAAAGTTGTGAATAGACAATGAGTCACAGAACAGCTTGGGGCGGGGGGGGGGGGGGGGGGGAGGATTTATAAAGTGCTTCTATGTATAGAACTGTATCTCATCTACATGTAACCCATCCTGCTGTATAATGCTGAGAAGACTAGCATAACCCCCCCTCCTGGCCCTCAGTATGGAATAGGGTCCCCTGGCTGGCAATGGTAGCCCCTTCCAAAAATCACAAAACCTGAGATTACAGTGTCCTAGTCTCTTCTCCAAGGATAGAGGTTCTAGCATCTTTTTTTCAGAAATGAAATGTATTTGAAATAAAAATGCTACTACATATGGAAAGCTGTAATTTTTCTCAGTGGCTGAGAAAGTTGGTAGAGTATTAGACTGAAGGTCTAAAGTCCCCTGGTTTGATTCCAGGTTTTAGCAGCCATTTTTTTCCCACATCAGCAGTAATATTCTTCAGAAATTATTTTACTAGATTAGGGGATATTTAACCGCCAATAATTCAGATCATGTCCTTGTTCATATTTTTCACATGTGTTATGTTGGCTATAAATTTTAAGCAAGGTTGACTTCTTAAGCATTTGAAGAAAATTTTAAGTATTTATTTATAACATATACAGTGAAGTGGATTTTCATAACACCCATTTATATACTTCCTTAGAACTGTTTCAGGTCATGTATAATCATTGGTCCATGACAAATCAATAGTCCCATTTTTTTAAGGAAACGTATTTTGTAAGTAAAATCATTCACATTAAGTATGCATTAGTAGAAAAGATTACCTCTCTTTAACATTTGCCCAACATAGTAATATGTTTTGATGACATCTGCTTCAAGGGCTCCTCTCAAGATATCTCTTTGCGCTTTTACGGTGCTTTAAGCTATCCATGCCACTTTTTGTTGCACAGGAGATGGACCCTTGGGCAGAGGTGGGATTGATGCTACCCATAGGGGAGGCCCTATGAGTTCCCACCATCGGCAGGCGCCAATATCAGCTTTCGTTCCCCACGGGTTGAGCCTTTGGGTACCGGAGCCAGCTGAAGTTAGGTGGGCCTCCGTCCATAGTCATTGATGAGGTGATGGAGAGGTCAGCCCAGGGCCAGCAACAGCAAAGCAGAGGAGTCTGTACTGGACAAGGCGGAGTCCTAGAGACCCAGGCGCCAATAAGAACAAAAGTCAGACAGGGGGCACCCGAACAAGAGTAGGCCAAAGCCTGAAAGGTGAGGTCCAGGACTAAGACTATTGAGGCATCTTTGAACAGGCTGAAATCAGGGCGGGTAGCAATCAAGGAGCAGTGGCAAGGCAAGGCTGAAGTCGAATCCAGGAGGGGAACAATAACATGGTCAAGCAAAGCCAAGGTCAGGGCTAGGAGATGATCAGTAGTGCTGTCAGGCAAAGCAGTGGTCAGGTCCAGGAGAAGATCAGTAGTGAAGTCAGGAAAGGCAGTGGTCAGGACCAGGAGATCAGTCTAAGCTGAGTAGCACAACGCAGAGGAACGGAGAAGATGAAACCAGAACATGAACTCGGAGGAACAGGATCCAGGAACATGAAGGAATCACCAGGAGGCAACGAAGTACACATCCAGCATGGAAACCTGTTGCAAAGGCGACTAACAGGACCTGAGATCAGCCTTATATACCAGAGCTTCAGTGACATCATCATCCGGGGCCGCGGGCTAGGCTCCCACCACGGGCCCTTCATAAGGAACTGAGATGCATGTGCCCAGGGAGGGGTGCAGTGTGGGATGGCAGCATTTCTCCATGGACCATGTGGGGAGGCCTGCCGCGGAGCACAGGAGTCTGTTGTGGAGCCAGGAGCTCCGGGGATGGCCTGAGGATGGAGACAGCGGCCCACAGCCATGAGGGAAGTGGAGTCAGATGCTGCAGTAGGGAGAAGAGGGTAAGAGGGCCTGGCCGCTGGCCTGCTGCGGCCAGCACATGGAACACTTTGGTGTGCCTTTGCCACAGTCTAGGTGTCTTGGAGTTTTCCCCCTTCTGATTTCTTCTCCCTCCAGGTACGTTAGAATTGATAAGAAAATCCCAATTTTGGAGCCCAAAATAGGCTGCAAGATTTTCCCCGCTGACTTGAATAGTAAATGAATGAACAAATCAAACAAACATTTTTTTTCCTTCGAAACACACCAAACAAATGCAGATGACCTATAAAACAAATTCATGAATTAAAATGAAAATTATGCCTCTGTGCATGCCTATTATTTATCTATACATACCATGGCATTTATATTTCTATTAATAAAATAGAGACTGCTATAGATGGTGTCTTGCTAAGGCAAACTCTCATCCTTCTGGGACCTACTGTAAGGCTTCAGTTGGAATTTTCATTTAAAGTAATGGATGAAATTACCATATATTTTTTGCATAGCATTCTGCAACTGATCAGGAAAATGCTGAATAAAATGTGTACCTTTAAGTGGTTGGTACTTTTTATTTTGAAGGAAGTCCTTTTTTGTATTGGTTCTCGTTTTAGAGTTTATCACCAACTTCTCCAAAAACATTATTTAACAAAGTTTGATACAGTTTATTTTAAATTAAAAACTTTACCAATTCTTTGTTTTAATATCATAATGACATTAGAAACACAAAGTGAATGTTTAATCAGTTTGAACACTTTAAAATGATTGCCAGAGGCTGATCTAATTGGTTTAGCTTGGTACAGAAATTAATCACTTTCTGATGGACAGTATCTTTGCCTGCTGTGACAGCATGTTTGCCCAGGAATATATAAAGGATTTATAATGATGGTCAATGAATATCTGGATCCCTGATAAAACATGCAATCATTCCCTTTTTGAAAAATGAGACTGAAACCTGTAGAGAGAGGTATCATTTGAGTAAAAGATTAAATTATCTAATGTGGTAGCCATGTTAAGCAATTAAGTTACATAGAAATAAATTACAGGTTTTGTAAATTGTTCTAAAATACATTCCAAACATTTATATTGAGCAGAATATGTCTTACAATAATGTAAAATGATATATGTAAAGTTTCAAAATTATCTAATGGTAATTTTTAAAGCCAATTATATGCATAAAACTGTTTTAATGAATGAAATGGTAGGAATGTAGAGAAGAAAAATATTTGTTTTGGTTCATTTATTCATTTCCTTGGGACTCAAATAAGTTTCAATAATTTAAATACAAAAAAAAGTTTATTTGTTTCATTAATTTATTAGTTTGCCATTAAAAGCAATGGGGGAAGCATCACAGTCTATTCTGATTTCCAGAATAGCAATATTCTTATCAATTCTAATGAAACTTGTGGAAAGAAATGAGAAGGAAGAAAGCACTACAAGGTAGGGATGTGAATCGTTTTTTGACGATTTAAAATATCGTCCGATATATTTTAAATCGTCAAAAATCGTTAGAAGCGCGATACAATAGGAATTTCCCCGATTTATCGTCAAAAATCGTAAATCGGGGGAAGGGGGAGGGCGGAAAAACCGGCACACTAAAACAACCCTAAAACCCACCCCGACCCTTTAAAATAAATCCCCCACCCTCGCGAACCCCCCCAAAATGCCTTAAATTACCTGGGGTCCAGAGCGGGGGTCCCAGTGTGATCTTTTACTCTCGGGCCTGCGGTGCGTTGTAGAAATGGCGCCGGCGCCATTTTGTTTTTTGTCCCCCGACGTCAGGAGCATAGGAGATCGCTCCCGGACCCCCGCTGGACCCCCAGGGACTTTTGGCCAGCTTGGGGGGCCTCCTGACCCCCACAAGACTTGCCAAAAGTCCAGCGGGGTCTGGGAACGACCTCCTAAACTCGAATCGTTTTGCTGTAAAAGATCACACCGGGACCCTCCCTCTGGACCCCAGGTAATTTAAGGCATTTTGGGGGGGTTCGGGAGGGTGGGGGATTTATTTTAAAGGGCCGGGGTGGGTTTTAGGGATGTTTTAGTGTGCCAGTTTTCCCGCCCTCCCCCGATTTACACGATATTTTAAATAACAAAACCACGACGATAAGATTCCCTCCCCCCCCCCCCCCCAGCCGAAATCGATCGTTAAGACGATCGATCACACGATTCACATCTCTACTACAAGGTACTCAGATTGAGGCAAAGTCACACTAAAAGTGGCATAAATAGAAGCCAAAGAGGCACAGGGTTACCAGTATTAGCAGTTCTTCAAAACACTATATAACAGGAGCAAAGAAGCAGCAAGAGGAGGAAGAACAGCCCAAGGTACAAAAAGTAGACACCAGCAATAGTAAAATGAACACTTGATGGTATCACAAGAGGCAAATTGGCACCAAAATTGGCATCAGCACCTTTAGCACCATGAAGGGAGAATGAAGCAGACACATGGCAGGATAGATCTCAAGGTACAGATAAAAGGACCAAGAATCAGAAAGAGTGGTATCAAGATTTCAAAAGCATAGGAGAGTTGCACAGCAGCACCCCAGATTGACAAGGAGACCTCAAGCTGTAAGAGCTGGAGAATGTCAGGAAAGTACAGTGGCAGATTAAGGTAGCATGGCATGGGAGATGTCAGTCATTCTAGTCACACAAAATGTAGTCCAATCAATACAGATAAATAGATTGTAGAAATACCAAACCATATGATATGGTCCCTGTGGTTTTTTTTTTTTGTCAAAATCATTTTTATTAAAGAGCATCACAGGTACAGTCAAAGGTACATTCAAGAACTGAACTGTGGGATAAAGGAGCACAATACAATACTAATCAGATATTAGCAGCTATATACATTACTAAAGCAAGGTAAACTTGAACAACTCCCCGTGTACCCTCTTTTTGAGGTCCATGGGACCAAGAGAAACAAAGGAAACTCCAGTCATAGCCCATCACCCAGTCACAACCCAGACAACCACACACAGTCCACACACACACACACACACACAGAACCCCCCCCCCCCCCTGCCCTGGGCGCAACCCCTTCCAAAACTAGTATTGCACACCATTTAAAACTAAAATACATCTACTGCCCTTTCAAAGTGCAGTCCCCACTGTAGTAGTCAGGTCACATAACAAACCAGTTGGCTTAGAATTCCAATCACTTCCAAGAGGAATGATATCCAGCTGCATTTAAAGTAGATTGAAGATCCGACGGTAATAGGTCATAGCAGGTTGACCAGCAAGACTGATATACCAAATCCCTTTCCTTCTCACTGCTCAGAGCAACATCCGTTCCATTTGCATTAAAAATGCAAGCCGCCCATACCAGGCCCGCAAGTTGGGAGGCATGTCTGGTGTTATCCAATCAGCTAAGATAGTGCGGCATGCCAGTAATACGACAGTGTGGCCAAATTTATCCAAGGACAACTTTTAAGAAGGAAGGGCTTCTCTTACACAAGATAGAAGCAGCTTGCCCGCCCAGGCAATAGAAGAGCCAGTACATTGAGCGACTACTGCAATCACCTGCATCCAAAATGATCTCAGCATCGGGCACAGAAACAACCTGTTTGCCAAAGTACCTGTCACTTGATGACATTTAATACATTTAGGGGAGGTTAATCGTCCCATCCGACATCGGCGAACATCACAAAAAATATGGTGCAAAATCTTAAATTGCAACTCTTGTAGGGAAAGATCTGGCAGGCTTTTGAGCATAAGTTTAAAACACGAAAGCAAGTATGAAGTAGTAATATCCATAGTCCACGCTTCAGTCCAGTATCGAGCTAAAGAAGCTACATGCGGCACAGAATGATACAATCTGCCAAATTCACACCAACCTTTGATGGAATTACTAGAGATGTGAATTGTGTCCTCGATCGTCTTAACGATCGATTTCGGCTGGGAGGGGGAGGGAATCGTATTGTTGCGGTTTGGGAGGGTAAAATATCGTGATATATCGTTAAAATCATTAAAACCCGCTAAAACCCACCCCCGACCCTTTAAATTAAATCCCCCACCCTCCCGAACCCCCCCCCAAATGACTTAAATTACCTGGTGGTCCAGCGGCGGTCCGGAACGGCAGCGGTCCGGAACGGGCTCCTGCTACTGAATCTTGTTGTCTTCGGCCGGCGCCATTTTCCAAAATGGCGCCGAAAAATGGCGGCGGCCATAGACCAACAGGATTCGACGGCAGGAGGTCCTTCCGGACCCCCGCTGGACTTTTGGCAAGTCTTGTGGGGGTCAGGAGGCCCCCCCCAAGCTGGCCAAAAGTTCCTGGAGGTCCAGCGGGGGTCAGGGAGTGATTTCCCGCCGCGAATCGTTTTCCATACGGAAAATGGCGCCGGCAGGAGATCGACTGCAGGAGGTCGTTCAGCGAGGCGCCGGAACCCTCGCTGAACGACCTCCTGCAGTCGATCTCCTGCCGGCGCCATTTTCCGTACGGAAAACGATTCGCGGCGGGAAATCACTCCCTGACCCCCGCTGGACCTCCAGGAACTTTTGGCCAGCTTGGGGGGGGGCTCCTGACCCCCACAAGACTTGCCAAAAGTCCAGCGGGGGTCCGGAAGGACCTTCTGCCGTCGAATCCTGTTGGTCTATGGCCGCCGCCATTTTTCGGCGCCATTTTGGAAAATGGCGCCGGCCGAAGACAACAAGATTCAGTAGCAGGAGCCCGTTCCGGACCGCTGCCGTTCCGGACCCCCAGGTAATTTAAGTCATTTGGGGGGGGGGGGGGGGTTCGGGGGGGTGGGGGATTGAAGGAGGGAGGATTTGGCAAGGAAATGTTTAAGTTATTTGGGGGGGGGTTCGGGAGGGTGGGGGATTTAATTTAAAGGGTCGGGGATGGGTTTTAGCGGGTTTTAGTGTGCCGGCTCACGATTCTAACGATTTATAACGATAAATCGTTAGAATCTCTATTGTATTGTGTTCCATAACGGTTTAAGACGATATTAAAATTATCGGACGATAATTTTAATCGTCCTAAAACGATTCACATCCCTAGGAATTACCCTTTAGAGCCCCATCAAAAAAACGCTGTGCAAAAGCTGACTCCCTTGTATAAGTCTCCGCAGTCCAATGAAAGGAATGAAGATAATGACGGGTCTGTAAATATGCATAAAAGTGTTTAGCGGGTAAATTATAGTCTTGGGCCAAAGATGTAAAGTCCCGCACTACCGGTGAGTCAGTAACATAAAAATGAAAAATGAACGCTAAACCTTTCTGTAACCAGGCATCAAAAAGATAATTGGTTCAACTTGGAGAAAAATCCAAATTGCCCATTAATGGCATGAAAAGAGAGGTGAGACCAGACAGGCCTCCACGGGACCGTATCCAGCGCCAAGCCTGGCGACAAGGTTGTACCAAACTGCGAGGGATATGTAAGGTCCGGTAAGCCTCCGGACTAGCTTGGATTAGGTACAGAGGAGACCAAGGTGCAACCATGCTAATAACCAGTCCATCATCACAATATGCATATTCATCAAGGATCCATTCCCCTACATAATGGAGTTGGCATGCCGCATTGTATAACCTAACAACCGGCAAGCCAAGGCCCCCCTCCACCCGTTGAGACATCAATACCTGATATCATAACCTCGCTTTTTTTTCCACCCAAAGAAATTTTTGGAGGGAAGTCTGCAACCACCTTACATCCCTGCTAGTTAGCCAACACGGCAACATATGTAATTTATAAAAGTAACTTAGGCATGAGGACCATTTTAAGAAGAGCGCTTCTACCAAAGAGGGAAAGGGGTAATGAGCGCCAAGCCTTAAGTTGAGTATCTAATTCTATCAGTGTGGTTTTTATATTCAGTTCATAGAGGTCCAGAGGATCACGGGAAATCCAAACCCCCAGATATTTCATTTTATTCGGAGCCCATTTGAAAGGGAACCCTCCCGGCCACTGATGTTGCACTCCGGGATCAAGGGCAAGCGCTTCTGATTTAGAAAAATTAATGGTTAGGCCCGAAAGAGTTTGAAAAACCATAAAACATTGAATAATGACAGGTATGCTAGTCCTAGGTTGCCCCACAAACAGCAAGATATCATCAGCGAACGTTGATAACTTCATCTGTTGACGACCAACACTGAGGCCGCGAAACCCATCCTCCAAGCGCAACTTAATAGCCAGGGGTTCCAAGGTTAAAACAAATAAGAGAGGAGACAGAGGACACCCCTGACATACCCCGCTTAAAATAGGGAAAGATTCAGAAAGGGTACCATTAATAAGTAAACGAGCACTAGGACTAGCATACAAGGCACACAGCCAAGATAAAAAGGAGCCTGATATACCATACGCTTGCAGAGCCCAAAACAAATAGTACCACAAAAGAGAGTCAAAGGCCTTCTCTGCATCCAAGCTCAGCACCAGGGCCTCCGTCTTAGGGTGAAAATTTAAAAGACCAATCAAACGTCTTACATTTTTAATGCCTTGGCGCCCTTTAATAAAGCCTGTTTGGTCGTCATGGATCACTGAGGGCAAAAGGAGACTCAATCTAGCCACCAGCACTGCTGCCAATATTTTTAAATCCCCATTTATAAGAGAGATAGTCTGTATGAGCCCACTTCCTGTAAGTCCTTCCCAGGTTTGGGGAGTAACACAATAGTGGATTGATTTTCCACAGGTGTAATCGAGGCTCCCTGAACTAAACTATTAAAGTATGTCCGCATCACAGGTAAAATGGGGAATTTCAGAATCTTATAGAATTCAGGCCCAAAGCCATCTGGGCCAGCCACTTTTCCCCAACTTAAGGCCATGTATAATGGCATGAATTTCTGAATCAGTTATAGGCATATTTAACGCGAGGAGCTGCGACTCAGTAAGTTGTGGCCAAGGAAGATCAGAAAAGAAACACTCTGGAGGGGAGATGGCTACGTTTTTCCCCTTAAAGCCCACTATAGTATTCCAGGAAATGATCTGCAATAGCTACTGAAGTTGTCTGACTGGTCCCAGTGCTATCTTTAATACTAGTAATAAAAGATTTGGACCATGCACTCTGATTAGGCTAGCCAACAGTTTACTGGGGCGGTTACCAAATCGGTAAAGTTGATATTTATAATATCTCATAGACTTGGATGCTCGTTGAAACAGGAGCGCTTGCAGACTTTTCCTCAGTTCATTTACTTCATGTTTGCTAGACTCCGACATTGCCTTAATATGCCGGAACTGCGCTTGTTTCAATTCCCCAGTTAAAGAATCATCACGTTACGCTTCTTATTCTGGGTAGCAACATAAGCTATGTGTCCCCGCATAATTGCCTTTCCAGCCTCCCATAGAACCCGGGGTGCAACATCAGTAGTACTATTCATAAGCATATATTCTTCCCAACGGTCGGTAAGGAAGCGAGAGAATAGCTGTTTTGTTGTTCGGATGATTGCTCCCCAGAAGTTCATCAAAATTGATAAGAAAACCCCAATTCTGAAGCCAAAAATAGGCTGCAAATACTTACCCCATTGACTTTAATGGGAACCGGAAAAAGAATACACGTATCAATGAATCGGGGGCGCTATTGGATGAATGCAATGAATTTGCCCTCCGACGAATACGAATGCCGAATCGAATGAATCCATGCCCTCTGCACATCCCTACCAGTTGCTCCTTCAACTGTGGAAAGTGTCTTCAAAAGGTTCTTATGGGGAAAATCGGAATAGGTCTGACTTTCCTGAGAGACTTTCTCCTAGGATTCGGAAGGTTAGGCAGAGCGGTGGCCACAAGCAAGGTGTGAGGATTGTTCGCTGATTCAAGGCAGTACTCAGCACATTGTGGATCCCGCTGAATAAGGTCCACCGAGGCCCAATCATACTGTGGCTGATGTTATTGTAGTCATTGCAGGCCCAGTATAACCGGGTTCATGGCTTTAGGAAGGACGTAGAAGGTAATGAGCTCGGTGTGATCGGTTCCTACCCTTAAGGTCAGAGAATGTGTGTAACCTGAGTCACCAATTCGGGAAGGAAGTTTACATGCATAGAAACTAGAGCCACTGGTGGGGGTCAAAGGACACATGGGAATCCGATATTGTCCACGTGGTCTTGTTGGATAAAATTCCCCCCAGCCCCGGAATCCACTAGAACCAGGGTGGTGAAGCGGATAGAAGATTGTTCCATGGAGGCCTATAGTATGAGCGAAGGTGATGTGGTAGTTAAACAGAGGGCCACCACACCTTTAATTTCTTGGCACCGGGAAGGTTCCCTCTTCTCAGGGCATTGAAGACAATGGTCACTCTGGTTCCCGCAATACAGGCATAGGCCGAGCTGGCGACGATGGGATTTCTCTTCCTCCGATATATGAGCATGGCTTATTTGCATAGGTTCCTCGGGGTTCTCCTGGAGTCGTCGGTAGAATTTTCCTGTAAGGTCCATCAACCCTTCGAGGGATGCAGGGATCTCCCATGCGGTGAGTTTGTCTTTTAGCCTGGGTGCCAATCCTTCCAAAAAAATGGCATGTAGGCTGTTCCCCTTGCCAGTTCAGTTCCGTGGCCAGCGTACAGAACTCGATTGCATAATCATACAGGGAGCAGTTCCCTTGTCTCAGCTGCAACAAGTCCGAGCCCATCATGTGAAGCCTGCCAGGTTCAAAGACTTGCTTGAAAGCAGACATGAATTGTGGGAGTCTGGACAGCAGCGGATCGGAATGTTCCCAGAGCAGAGAGGCTGAGGCCAGGGCCTTGCCCTCCAAAATGGACAAGATAAATGTTGTTTTGACCAAACTGTTTGGAAAAAGAGCAGACTGTAGAGTGAAATGCATCTGTATTGGTTTAGGAACCTGCAACGTTGTTTGGGTTCTCCTGAGTAATGAGGCGGCACTGGTAAGGAGATGGGCACCTGTCCAGGGTCAGGGGTCAGCACGGGAGCTGCTGAGGAAGGTAATGGGACATTTAACCAGTTCAGGAAGTCTTGTTGGGTAGCAAAGCGATTCACATCCGCTACTACCTGGTCCAGAGTTGACGGGAGCTTCTGAATGATCCCGGGGTAGGAATCCAGTCAGGTGTGCAGACGTTCCAGGGAGGAAGACAGGGCCTCAAGTCTTCGCTGCTGCTCCTGTACCTTGGAGGCCAAGCCAGGAATGGCCTGCATGGCGAAGGACTCCACCGAGTCCATGGCCTTTGCAACCTGTTGTGCTGGAGGTGGACCCTTGGCCTAGTGCAGGATTGGTACGGCCCTCTGGTTGGACCCAGAGAGTGCCTGCCACCAGGAGGTGGAGCACAGGAGGAGACAGAGGCTAGCTGGAGCTTCGCCAATAGCAACCCGTGGTTTCTGCAGATTGAGCCCTTGGGTACCTGGGCTGCCTGGTCTTAGGTGGGCCTCGCAGGTTCTCCTAGAGAGGTAGCACAGGTGAGTGCCCACCACCACAAGGATGCACGGTTAATATCCAAACAAGATGGTCCAGAGGTCAGAGGAGGCCAGAATAGAGTTTATAACTGAATAGCGAGGATCAAGGCCAGAGTATCAGTCCAGAACAGTCGTCCGAAGCAAGGGTCAGTACCTGAAGGCAGCCCAGGAGAAGTCAGAGCAGGCAAATGTCAAGTTCCAGGCAGCGGTCAGATGTGGTCAGGCAGGCGGAGGTCAGGTCTGGATAGGTCCGCGTGGTCAGGCAGGCAGAGGTCAGTTCAGGAAAGGTCAGCAAAGTGAAATAGAGTTCAGGGACTAGCAGTCACCTGGAGGAAAAAGGATGCAGGAAACCTTGTTTCAAAGGCAAGCTCTGATTGTCAGAACTTGCCTTAAGTAGTCCAGGCGAGAAGATGTCATCAGGTGGGGCCCGCAATCTTTGGGTGCCATGGCCCTTTAAGTCAGGGAGAAGGGTGCGTGCACGCACCTGGAGAACCCCAGGAAGGAGGAGGGATCGGCGATGGTGTCTCTGCCACAGGAAAGGTCCACAGGAGGGACGATGGCAGCAGCGGCACCACCGTGCTGCGAAGATGAGTGCTGCAGGCCAGGCCGGCGAGGAAAGCACAATGCCGATGGTGCTCCCCTCCCATTGCGGGAGCCGAAGGGGAGGGAGGCCTGCTACGTGTTCCGTGGCCGGCCACCGCAACATACTTCAAGCTGAACAGCCCTAACCTCTTTAGTCTTTCCTCATAGGGGAGTCATTCCATGCCTTTAATCATTTTGGATGCCCTTCTCTGTACTTTCTCCAGTGCAATTATATGTTTTTTGTGATGCAGCAACCAGCATTGCACACAGTATTCAAGGATTGGTCTAGCCATTGAGTGATATAGTCGCATTATGATATCCTCTGTTTTATTTGTCATTCCTTCCTAATAATTCCTAACATTCTATTTGCTTTTCTGATTGCCTCAGCACAATGAGCTGACAATTCCAATCTAATATCAACATTGATGCCTAGATTTGTTTCCTGGATGGTAACTCCTAAAATGTAACCTAATGTTGTATAGCTACAGCATGGGTTATTTTTCCCTATATGCATCACTTTGCACATGTCCACATTATATTTCATCAGCCATAGGGATACCCAATTTTCTAGTCTTGCAAAGTCCTCCTGCAATTTATCACAATCTACTTGTGATTTAGCTATTCTGAATAATTGTGTCATCTACAGATTTGATCACCTCACTCATCATACCTCTTTCCAGATCATTTACAAATATATTAAAAAGCACTGCTCCAAGTACAGATCCCTGAGGCACTCCATTGTTTACCGTTTTCTACTGTGAGTACAGACCATTTAATCTAATCTTTGTTTCCTGTACTTTAACCAGTTTGCTTGGCTGTATCTAAAATGTGCTAGGCATGCACGGCCCCGGCCACATGTGTATCATATGGTATTTGCACGTCGTGGGCTTTTAAAAGTTGGCCTTTTGTCTTACTCGAAAACAAACTCAACAAGTAAAGTAGATCTTGAGGCAACTGTGATTTTAGAGTTTTGTAAATTTCCAGTAAAATCTAAATTCCCTTCCACTGCTTCTCCTGAAGAAACATTATCACTTTCTGCCCTCCCAACTAAGGGAAGATAATGCACTATAGTCATTTGAGGAAAGGATTCAACTGGAATTTGAAGGACTTCCTTACAACATTTCTTAAACTTCGCCAAAGGTGACATGAGAGAGGATTTAGGGAAATCATTGAAAGAAAGTTTGAGCTTCCTAGAAAACTTCTCCAAATTCTTTAATTTTCAATGGATTACTTTTCCTTAATCAAAGACAACTCATAGTTTTCACATTTCCTAGATTGCTCATCCAGGAATTTTATTCTCCCTATTTGCTGCTGTAACAAACATGATGGAGAAATTGTTTGTTCAGGGACTTTTCCCATAATCATTAAGGCATTATCAATTTTGGTAGTCAAAGACATGTCTCAGTTCTTATCTGACAGGCAGCTCTAAGTGAATGAGACTTTTATAGGGAGTCTGTTGCGCACCCCATCCACAATCGGCCTGCTCACCCTGCTAGCTCCTCTGCAGGTCATAGGTTGGCCTCCCCAGCTGCAGCCGCGAGCTCCTCCAGGCCTTGGCATCCCACAGCGGCGGTCGCTGGGCCTTCCATTGTGCACCAGTCCTCACGTTGGATTTTGGCATCCTCCGTGGTGTTGGCCACGCCCCTGCATGCACAGACCACCCGGTCTCTTGTAGGGCCAGGAGCAGATCCTAGCTCCACGGTGCACCCTGATTGAACTTACTTCTTAAGGAAGTTCCTGTCTGAACTTCCTTGCCTTGGCAATCGGGTCGGCACTGTAAATGTACTAGTTTGCCTCCGCATTCACAGTCTTGTTCCAGCATCCTTCTGTTCCAGCCTCGTTCCAGCATCCTCCTGTTCCAGCATCTGTCTGTCCCTGTCTCCCCAGGTAGTACCTTTGGACTGACTCTCTGGTACTGACCTCTGCCTGCTTCATTGACCATTCTGATCGCTTCCTGGATTCTGACCTTTGCCTGCCTTTATGACCTTGTCTGACCTCTTGAACCTGACCCCTGCTTTGTTGACTACTCTCTGACTGATTCCTGGTATCTACTCCTGCTTTGGTGGAAATCCCTCGGACTGATACTCGGAACCTGTCCCCGGTTGCCATTGACCACACCTCCTTGATTCTGGCTCTGTCCCTTGCCTTGTCATCTCCTACGCTGTATTGGCCTTCTCGGATACTCCAGGCCTACATCTAGTGACCTACCGTGCTTCCTTGCTACTGGTGGACACACCTCTCTACTTCCTCTCCGGGAGACCCTGCAAGGCCCACCTAAGTCCAAGTGGCCTGGGTCCCCAAGGGCTCCACCCGGGGGGGGGGGGATTCTTGGGCTTCCAGTGGTGAAGCTACTTATAGCCTCTGTCTCCTCCTGTGCTCCACTCCCTGGGGGCAGGTGCTCCCTGGGTCTGACCAAGGAGCCATCCTAAACTGCTCCAGGACAAGGGTCCACCTTCAAGCGCAATAGGTTGCAAAGGCTATGGACTCTGCGTAGTCTCTCACCTCCAGGGCCCTACAGGGTTTGGCCACACCAGTCCAAGAACATCTCAGAGCTTTGGAATCACTAGCCTCTTTGGTGGAATAGCTTCATTGCCAGTTGCGAGATAGACCCACGGGATTGGCCAGAGCTGTATCAGCCTCTATGCTACCCAAAGCATCATTGGCACTCCCTGCACCTCCTCGATACAACGGGGACCCACACTTCTGCCATGGCTTCCTCAATCAGTGCTTTATGCAATTTGCACTGCAACCCTCCTTGTTCCTGAAGGAAACCACTAAAGTGACCTTCATCCTTTCCTGCCTAGAGGGGAAAGCTCTTGCATGGGCTTCTCCATTGTGGGAATGCTCCGATCCAATGCTCTCCAAGTGATCCGAGTTTGTTGTTCTTTTCAAGCAGACCTTCGGGGACCCAGGCCACTAAGCTGTAGCCAGCCATAATCTACTCCACCTCTGGCAAGGGTCTAGGACCCTCCCAGAGTACACAGTGAAATTCAGAACCCTGGCTACTGAGCTCAGGTGGCAAGAAGATTGTCTGCAAGCCATCTTCCTAGATGGTCTCTCCAGTGCTCTCAAAGATGAACTCTCCGTCTGTGAGACTCCCACGTCTCTAGAGGACCTGATTTCCCTCAGCGGGAAGATCGACCATTGACTCTGGCAATGGCACTTAGAAGTAAAGGCCTCTCGCTCTCCTATACCATGTCCCACACGCATCGAGAGTCCAGCCAAGACTCCATCAACACCACCTCCTCCTGTTGTTGAATATATGGAGGTGAACCGTGGACATCTGTCTCCGACTGAACATCTTCGGAGGAAGGAAGGTCCTTGCCTTTACTGTGGTGTCTCCAGACATTTTTGGCAGTCCTGTCCAGTCTGTCCGGAAAACTGCAATGCCTAAGCCCGGTGGGGGTCCTGAGATTGGGCGCTACTGTCACCAGCCCCCAGATTCTGCTTCCAGACTCTCTGGGCATCGAGTCCCACTCCTTTGCCAACACTGCCCTTGTCGATACAGGGGCAAGTGGTAGCTTCATCATGGATGACATTGTCAAGTTTCTGAACATTCCTCTCCAGCCACTAGAGGTGAGCCTTTGTATTGCCCCTATCCAAGGAGAACATCTTCCAGGGCTCATCACCCATCGAACAGTGGCCACTCGATGGGTGATGAGCACTCTCCATGAGGAGGAGATGGCCTTCTATGTGTTAAAAGGCTCCACACATCCAGTCACCCTGGGGCTGCCCTGGCCCCAGGCCCACGAATCCTAATTTGATTGGAATTCTCTGCAATTGGGTTCCCTGCAGTTGGGTTCCAAATGCCAGAAGACATGCCTACGTCAAGTATCTCCAGCTATCTCCATCTTGAAGTCTACACTCTATCTGGTTTGCCAACCTGGTATGCCGAGTTTGAAGACGTCTTCTCGAAGCAGAAGGCCGACACACTACCTCCGCTACGTAAGCTGAATTGCCCCTTAGAACTTCTGCTGGGCATGTTGCCTCCCAAGGGCAGAATATATCCATTGTCTCGTCCAGAAACCCTAGCCATGTCGGAGTATATTAAAGAGAACCTAGAAAAGGGGTTCATTAGAACCTCCAATTCTCCTGCTGGAGCAGGCTTTTTCTTAGTCAAGAAAAAGGACGGCGGATTATGCCCTTGTATTGACTCAGAGGGCTCAATGCCAACACCCAAAAAGACCGGTACCCACTGCCCCTTATCAGCGAGCTGTTTGACCGCCTCCAAAGGGCTCGGATCTATACCAAATATCTTCAGGTTAGATGCGTACCATCTGGTACGCATCTAACCTGAAGATATTTGGAAGACCACATTTAACACGAGTGATGGTCACTATGAATATACCGTGATGCCCTTCAGTCTATGTAATGCCCCAGTGGTCTTTCAACACCTTATGAACAAAATCCTTTGAGACCTTTTTTACTCCTGTGTAGTCGTATACCTTGACAACATCCTGATCTTTTCTAAGGACCTTGAATCCCACCGAGATCATGTGAGGATCGTACTTTAACACCTAAGAGAAAAATTATCTTTCTGCCAAGTTAGAAAAGTGCCTCTTTGAGCAAAACCGTTTACCCTTCCTAAGGTTCATCATATCTGATCGAGGATTCTCCATGGATCCAGAAAAAGTCCAGGGCATACGGGACTGGCCCCAGCCAGTTGGCCTATGGGCCTTAAACACTTCCTTGGCTTTACTAACTATTACAGGAGCTTCATTGACAATTATTCTACTCTAGCTGCTCCGCTCACCGCCATGACCAAGAAAGGGGCTATCACTCGTGTATGGACTCCCAAAGCACAAGCTGCCTTTCAGATGCTAAAAGAAGCATTCTGTTCTGGTCCCTGTCTACAGCACCCAGATGCAAGACACCCATTCGTCGTAGAAGTTGATGCCTCTGCAATTGGGGCTGGGGAAGACTTAAGCCAGTTTTCTCCAAAGGGTAAATTGATACCATGTTCATTCTATTCACACAAATTCTCTCCTAAAGAGCAGCACTACACCGTCAGTGACCGATAACTTCTAGCTGTCAAGCTGGAGTTCCAAGAGTGGCACCCCTGGTTGGAAGGGGCACAACATAAATTTACCATTTTCAACGATCATAAGAATCTTGAGCACCTTAAAGAAGCTCAACTCGTGAACCCTAGACAAGCCTGATGGGCGCTCTTCAAGCGGTTCAATTTCAAACTGTGCTATCGTCCAGCTTCCAAGTTACTTTGAACCAGAGGTTGTTCCTGATGTTCCCAGGCACATCATAGATCCCGCCTGCGTATCCCTTGCCATGACCACTACAGTTCCAGTTGGGAAAACTGTCATTCCACGTAGATTGCATGAACGAGTTCTGAAATGAGCTCATGATTCCAAGTTGGCAGGACATCTGGGTGGTACCAGGACCCTAGAGATGTTACAGGGATATTACGATGGCCCAACATGATGCAAGACTCTTGTAACTATGTAGATTCATGTCCCGTCAGTGCCTAAAAGAAACCACCTTCCGGACGGCCTTGGGACCTATTCCAACTGCTTCCAGCACCTACTGAGCCATGGTCCAGCATCTCAATGAACTTCATCACAGACCTGCCTCCGTCCCAGAACAATACCATGATCTGGCTCATCATTGACCGTTTTTCGAAAATGGGTCACTTCATTCCCCTGTCTGGCCTTCCATCGGCTCCAGAGTTAGCCAAGCTTTTCTTAAAACATATCTTCCATCTCCATGGACTCCCAAAGGAAATCATATCAGACCGAGGACCCCAGTTCGCTGCAAGATACTGGCGCTCTCTATGCAAAAAGTTCAACATTGCCCTTAATTTAACGTCTGCCTATCACCCACAGGCCAATGGTGAAGCTGAAAGGGCCAACTGGACCTTGAAAACATTTCTTCGTTCCTACGTAAATGACCAGCAGGACAACTGGTCCGACCTGTTACCCTGGGCTGAGTTGTTGCATATTACCCACATTGCTGCTGCCACCAATATATCACCGTTCTCTGTGGTATTTAGGTGACAACCTCGGTTGCCACTTCCAGTTCCTCTCATTGTTCCTTCTCCAGCCATGCAATTCATGGCCCACACCATTTGCCAGGTGTGGAATCAAATCAAAGAATGCCTTACTCAGGCCGCCGACTGCTGCAAGTGCAGTTCAGATGCTCACAGACGTCCCACTCCACTCTTCCGTCCTGGCCAGAATGTGTGGTTAAGCACACGACACATAAGGTTAAGCCTTCCATCTCATCGCCTGGCTCCCAATTTCATTGGCCCGTTTCCAGAGAGTTCTCCGGAGAGTTCTCCGGAGAGTGGGAGCAGTATCTTCTCAACTTCAACTACCTCGTGCCATGGGCATCCACGACACATTCTATGTCTCTTTTGAAGCCATTGGTCCTCTCGCAGAGATCCCTTGCTTCCACGAATCTCCACTGAAACTGATTCTACTCTGCAGGTAAGAGAGGTCTTAGACGTGCGTCGGCATAGAGGTAGATGTGAATACCTCTTATCCTGGGAGGGTTATGGGACCAAGGAGAACTCATGGGAACCATCCCATAACATCTTTGATAAAGAACTCCTCAGGACATTCCATAGGAGTCATCCTGAAAAACCATGGCGCGTGGCCCACGTACGGGCCTGCTCACCTCGATAGCTCCTCTGCATGTCACGGGTAGGCCTCCCCAGTGGCAGCTGCAAGGTCCTCAAGGCCTCAGTGTCCTGTGGCAGCAGTCGCCGGGCCTTCCACTGCGCACCAGGCCTCACGCCGGAGTTCAGCAGTCGCCATGGCATCAGCCACACCCCTATGCATGCGCACGCGGACCGTCCAGCCTCTTGTAGGGCCAGGGGCAGGGCCTAGCTCCGTGGCATGCCCTGATTGAATGTACTACTTAAGGAAGTTCCTGCCTGCACTTCCTTGCCTTAGCAATCAGGTTGGTACTGTAAGTGTGCTAGTTTGCCTCCGTATTCACAGTCTTTTTCCAGCTTCCTCCTGTTCAGCATCTGTCTGTCCCTGTCTCCCCAGGTAATACCTTCGCACTGACTCTCTGATACTGACCTCTGCCTGCTTCATTGACCATTCTGATTGCTGCCTGGATTCTGACCTTTGCCTGCCTTCATGACCTCGTCTGACCTCTGGAACCTGACCCCTGCTTTGTTGTCTACTCTCAGACTGATTTCTGGTATCTGACTCCTCCTTTGGCTGACATCCCTCTGACTGATCCTTGGAACCTGACCCCGGCTGCCATTGACCATGCCTCCTTGATTCTGGCTCTTTCCCTTGCCTTGTCATCGCCTATGCTGTATTGGTCTTCTTTGATACTCCAGGCCTACAGTCTAGTGACCGACCGCACTCCCTTGCTACTGGTGGGCACACCTTTATACTTCCTCTCTGGGAGACCCTGTGAGGCCCACCTAAGTCCAAGTGGCCCGGGTCCCCAAGGGCTCCACCCGGGGAGACAGCAGGCTTCCATTTGTGAAGCTACTTCTAGCCTCTGTCTCCTCCTGTGCTCTGCCCCCTGTAGGTAGGTCCTCCCTGGTCCCAACCAGGGAGCCATCCTACACTGCTCCAGGACAAGGGTCTACCTCCAAGCACAACAGAGTCCCCTTATAGGTTATTCTTTCTACTTAGAACTCCATGTCACATGTTTAATGAATCAGCGCGCCTCAGAGATGATGCATCATTTTGAGCTCAGTTAATTATTTTATGAGATCAAAGCCAACTCACTCAGTCAATCTTAAAAAAAAAAAAATATGAGGAAAGTATATAATTGATCAAGCCATGCCATAGATACAGAAATTTTACAAGATAAAAAATGGTTTCTTATCTATGCATTAATTTTGCCAGGTTTACAGGCATACCATCCTTTGGATAGTATAGCAGCCCTGAGGTCTTACACTTCATTGTATATATACTCTTTTACTTGTTGACAATTCATGGATTATGGATTCATGGTACAAAGATTTAAGTACTGATTTTATTTCCATATAAGTCAAGTCATGTTATCTCAGAGACATATGGCCTTATGTGTTTTTATTATTAAAAATCACATAATATCCAATATTAAGTGTGTATATAAGTCAGGTTACATGGCCAGGAGGATTTAGCTATAAAAATTAATTGACCTCAGATATATGAATATAATTTCATAATAGTTTGCATCATATATGCTTAGTCTAGCTAACTGAATGCTTCGATTTGCTTTACTATTAGTCAATTAATCAAATATGTAATTAGAAGAATTTATCTCTATTTTATTAGCAGAAAAGCACCCGATTATATATTTCTATCTTTAATGCATAAGTAAAGAAATGTTATATTGTTACAAATGTTTAGCATTTAAACTTCTAATGACTATATGTGTAAATGCTATTTGCAGTAAGCATTTGTCTGTAATGGATTTCTTTTTTAAAAGTAAAATTTTCAATTTTTTTTATCTAGTCTCTGGTGCCAATGATGACTTAAGCTCTGGGAGCTCTGCCAAGCTGGACTACACTAATGCTGAAGTTCTTATCTACTTTCTACTATCTTATTAAATCTTTGGCTACCATCCCAGTCTGACAACTGCACATGGTCAGTAAAGAAAAGAAAAAATATATACTAAGCCCGAGTCATGTTTAATAGGGATGTGAATCATTTTTTGACGATTTAAAAAAATTGTCAGATAATTTTTAAATCGTCAAAAATCGTTAGAGTCGCGATACAATAGAAATTCCCCCGATTTATCATGAAAAATCGTAAATCGGGGGAGGGCGGGAAAACCGGCACACCAAAACATCCCCTAAACCCACCCCGACCCTTTAAAACAAATCCCCCACCCTCCCGAACCCCCCCCCCCAAAATGTTTTAAATTACCTGGTGGTCCAGTGGGGGGTCCCGGCGCGATCTCCCACTCTTGGGCCATCGGCGCCATTTTGGCTGCCACTAATATAAATGGCGCCGATGGCCCGATAAAATAAAAAACCCACCCGACCCGTTAAAATTATCCCCTTAGGGGTAGATTTTCAAAAAGGGTGCCCTCGCGTACTTTTGTAGGCGCATCAGGCGCAAACAAAAGTACGCTGGATTTTAGCAGATACGTGTGTATCTGCTAAAATCCTGGATCGGCGCGCGCAAGGCTACCGATTTTGTGTAGCCGGCGCGCGCCGAGCCGCGCAGCCTACCTCCGTTCCCTCCAAGGCTGCTCCAAAATCGGAGCGGCCTCGGAGGGAATTCGCTAACGCCCTCCCCTCCCTTCCTCTACCTAACCCACCCCCCCCGGCCCTGTCTAAACCCCCCCCCCTACCTTTGTTGGGGGATTTACGCCTCCCAGAGGGAGAAGTAAATCCCCGCGTGCCAGCGGGCCGCTGGCGCGCCTAGACGCAACCAGGGGCGGTTCCAGAGGGCGCGGCCATGCCCCCGGACCGCCCCGGGCCAAAACCACGCCCCCAGGCCTGCCCCCAAAACGCTGCGTCCCGCCCCGAAAACGGCGCGCTCGGCCCCGCCCACGATACGTCCCCAACACACACCCCTCGGAAAACCCCGGGACTTACGCAAGTCCCGGGGTTCTGCGCGCGCCGGCAGGCCTATGTTAAATAGGCGCACCGGCACGCAAGCCCTGCTCACGTAAATCCGGGCGGATTTATGCGAGCAGGGCTCTTAAAATCGGCCCCTTAGCCTCCCCCACTCTCCCGACCCCCCCCCCCCCAAATCTTTTTACACATACCTGGTGGTCCAGGGGGGCCGCGGGCAGCGATCTCCCATTCCCAGGCCATCAGCTGTGCTAAATAAAAATGGCACCGATGGCCCTTTGCCCTTACAAACATTGGTAAAAGGGCCACAGGGGTAACAAAGGGATGGAACAAAGATTTTCCAAAAGAACAAAAAGTTACCCCCTGCTTCTCATAGTACTCCCCTTGAACTTACATTTTGAAGATATGGTTTGTGTTAATGTGCATAATTTTAGGCCATTACTTAGTTGTTGTGGTCTGAGGCAGGTTGTAGTGAGACCCACTCTTGAAGGGGGACATATATTAGATTTAGTCATTGGATCAAACCAATTCTGCAATGATAACTCTTTAGTGTGGTCTTGGGTAGATGTGGTGCTTTGGTCTGACCATCAGAGTCTTTTTTTTTCTTTAGAGGGAAAATTAGTAAGTTAAAAACAGACAAACAAAAGAGTATTAGGGGAGGAAATAGAAAAAACAGAGTCTGGCCTTCATTTTGATGATATGATTCCATTAGATTTAGGATAGGATCTGGAGCTGGTAATAGAAAGTAGAATGAGGCTATTTCCTCAATTCTGAGATGGCGCCGGCCATCCAGTGCTCCTACCATGTGACAGGGGCCGGCCAATGGCACGGATACCCTGTCACATGGTAAGGGCAAAGGGGCATCGGTGCCAATTTTTTTTAGAACAGCTGATGCCTGGGAACCGGAAATCTGTCCCCGAGGCCCCCCTGGATTTCTCCTCTCCCCGAGGCCCCCCTGGATCTCTCCCCGAGGCCCCCCGGGACCACCAGGTAATTTTAAAAGGTTTTGGGGGGGGGGGTCGGGAGGGTGGGGTCGATTTAAAGGGTCGGGTGGGTTTTTTTTTTTTTTAGCGGTGCGGGCCTCCCTAAAAAAATAAAAATTAGCGATGTGAATTGGAATTGGAAATGATTCCAATTCACATATCTTAACGATCAGATTCCCCCCCCCCACCCCCAGCCGAATCTGATCGTTAAGATGATCTGGCACACGATTCACATCTCTAGAGATCATTGGAGTTGGTAGAGCTTTTGAAAATAGTTTGTGTATATATGTTCAACCAATGTTGTTAAATGATTTTGTTTTTTCTATTTTTTTTTAGAGCTAAGAATTTGGGTGTTATGCTGGATTCTGCCTTCTTTATGGAGGTTTTTCTGGGATAAGTTTCACAGGAATATCTACAATTAAAAATTATAAAACAATTGATCTTTTTTTGGATTCTCATGCATTGAAAACCATAGCAGCTGCTTTGATAATGGGAATCTTGGATTACCGTAATAATTTGTGAATGGGGTTGCAAGCACATATTACCCAGAAGCTTTTACATACAAAATAGTGCTACAAGACAGGGAGTGTGGAAAGTGAAGATATGACAGATCCTCTCCTTTGCTTGCTTCCTATCACTGGTTGTCTATAGCAGAATGAGCTAATCTTAAGCCATTGTCTGTAGTTTTCTGGTGCATGAGAGGCATTAGTTCAAAATATTTTTTTTGATAAGATCAAGTTATATACTCCTAAGTGGTCTTTGTGTTCATCACAAGGGTGTCAATTAACAGTATCTTGTGTAAGAAAATATCTGCTGCAGCCCTATGCTAAACAATCTTTTTCATTTGTTTCTCCACAGCTCTGGAATCAGCTTCCAGGGACAATAAGAGCTGAGCTGAATTATCAAAAATGTTGTAAGCACGTAAAGGCTTTGCTTTTTCCTAGGATGATCTGGGGATTTTCTTTGAATAATGAAAATATGTAATTCTGTTTAAGACAAATTATCTATTCTTTAAGAATTTTTGGATAATTGAGTAGCCAGCCTTTAGTGAGATTTATAAGGCAGTATGTAAGGATAGCAACAGTGGTAATGATACTTATTTGTAGTGATTGTTTGTTATGAGCTGTGTTTTCTATTTTAATTATGAATATTAGAATGTGAATCACTTATATTTTTATTATTTTTTTATACTGAGCACATGGTATACACATTTTATAAATAGTAAATGAGTCTGGTATTTTTATTATAATATTATTTTTGTAATGCACTTAAAATATAATGCAATTGTGCCTATATTTGCTTGTCATTGAACCAAGGATGTTTGAATGTGCCTAGCTATGTAACATATCACTGCCTCAATGACTGTCATTATGCCTTGTGTTGATTTCCAGCTTTTCAGCATTCTGTCCTCAGGCATTATTTCTATATTTGTTTTAACTGACAAAATCAGTCTGGAGATCCAGGTATTGATTTACTAGGAACAAAAATGTAAAATAAGGAATATGTACTAGAGGTTGCAAACAGCAGGCTGAGAATGTCTGTCTATATTTATTTATTTATTTATTTTTAGGGGTTTTTTTAAATTGTTTTTTTTTATATGTAAAAGAAAATTAATGAACTTTGTTGAAAAATTTAAACATCTGAACATTTTAAATCTTGTAAATATTTCATCAATTTCCAGCTCTTTAAAAAGGTACCCCAAAACATTCCTGATTGGCAAATCTAAAATTTGGGCAAATATTTCTTTGTAATATAGATGAAATTGTAGGGGTTGATTTTTTAACTAACAGACCATATATATTTACAGATTATTACACACATAAATTATGTAACTGCTCTTTGGCACTGGTCGTTTTGCCATGAAAATGTATGCACAGAATCTTAAAACCAAGCAGTAGGCACATAAATGAAAACCCCACCCAGACCCCAGAATGCCTCTCAAACTCTGGTAAAAGTCCATCCCTATAGGCCTTAATTGCACAATTACACTTGTTCATCAGGCAGGCAATTTTATTAAGCGACAATTTATGCAGGTAAAGCAGCACTTTATCTGTGGAAATGCTTTCTAAAATTACTCTTCCTATTAGTTAAAATCACCCTGTAAAATACCTTTCCTGCTCATAAGTAGCTTAAGTTTGAAAAATAGCATGGTTTTGAATAGAGAATAACAAAAAGGCAAATATATTATCCTCAACCTTACAGATCTCCCATCACATACACTCATAGACAGATGCACACAAACATCTCACATCTTCTTGTGGGTTTCTTCAATTACAGATTAAGTTAAGAATACATTCTTTCCTGACCAATTAGAAACATAGTTAACATAGAGCGTTGTTTGCTGTATAACATGTTAGGTGAGACCAGTTCTGTGTTTAACTCTATATGCTTGTTTGTATAGTACTATTGCTATAAAAACTAATCCTCTAAGTTATCTTTTATTCTGCATGAATTACACAAAGTTTCCATCTCTTTGAGTCTCCTCCTACCCCCCCCCCCTTTTTCTTCCCCAGACATGTTCTGAAAATTGGGTGTAAATAGAAACAGAAAACACAAATGTTATAAGGATTACTTATGCACACAGATAAAGCACTCTCATAATCCATGTTTTTCTTTTAAAAGTAGATATGTCCACAAACCAATCTAGAAGAAAATGGTAATGTTAATAAATGTGTACATTTCCTATCAAATACTATAATTTAGGACACACAGCAATGAAATATAAATCATAGAAGACTTTTATAAAAAAAAGCACATAATAGTTTCAGAAAATGTGATATATGTGGTGATATAGCTAATGCAAGGGTGAGCATTCTTTTTACGCACTTCTAGCCATGGAATCAGAAAGTATAGTACAGAACTAAAGAACCTCACATTTTTTAATATGTGGGGGGAGGCTCTCAATGAGACTGGAGGGTGGCCAATGTAACACCAATATTTAAAAAAGGTTCCAGGGGTGATCCGGATAACTATAGACCAGTGAGCCTGACTTCAGTGCTGGGAAAATAGTGGAAACTATTCTCAAGATCAAAATCATAGAGCATATAGAAAGACATGGTTTAATGGAACACAGTCAATATGGATTTACCCAAGGGAAGTCTTGCCTAACAAATCTGCTTCATTTTTTTGAAGGGGTTAATAAACATGTGGATAAAGCTGAACCAGTAGATGTAATGTATTTGAATTTTCAGAAGGCGTTTGACAAAGTCCCTCATGAGAGGCTTCTACGAAAACTAAAAAGTCATGGGATAGGAGGCAATGTCATTTCGTGGATTACAAACTGGTTAAAGCACAGGAAACAGAGAACAGGATTAAATGGTCAATTTTCTCAGTGGAAAAGGGTAAACAGTGGAGCGCCTCAGGGATCTGTACTTGGACCAGTGCTTTTCAATATATATATATATATATAATAAATGATCTGGAAATGAATATGACATGTGAAGTTAATCACATTTGCAGATGATACAAAATTATTCAGAGTAATTAAATCACAAGCAGACTGTGGTACATTACAGACTGTGTTGCATATAAAGAAAAATAACCATTGCTGTAGTTACACGATGTTAGGTTCCATATTAGGAGCTACCACCCAGGAAAAAGATCTAGTATCATAGTGGATAATACTTTAAAATTGTCAGCTCAGTGTGCTGCAGCAGTCAAAAAAGCAATGTTAGGAATTATTAGGAAGGGAATGGTTAATAGAATGGAAAATGTCATAATGCCTCTATATCGCTCCATGGTGAGACCGCACCTTGAATACTGTGTACAATTCTGGTCACCGCATCTCAAAAAAGATATAGTTACGATGGAGAAGGGCAATCAAAATGATAAAGGGGATGGAACAGCTCCCCTATGAGGAAAGGCTGAAGAAGTTAGGGCTGTTCAGCTTGGAGAAGAGACTGCTGAGGGGGGGATATGATAGAGGTCTTTAAGATCATGAGAGATCTTGAACTAGTAGATGTGACTCGGTTATTTACACTTTCGAATAATAGAAGGACTAGGGGGCATTCCATGAAGTTAGCAAGTAGCACATTTAAGACTAATCGGAGAAATCTTTCACTCAATGCACAATAAAGCTCTGGAATTTGTTGCCAGAGGATGTGGTTAGTGCAGTTTGTGTAGCTGGGTTCAAAAAAGGTTTGGATAAGTTCTTGGAGGAGAAGTCCATTAACGGCTATTAATCAAGTTTACTTAGAGAGTAGCCACTGCTATTAATTGCATCAGTAGCATGGGATCTTCTTAGTGTTTGGGTAATTGCCAGGTTCTTGTGACCTGGTTTGGCCTCTGTTGGAAACAGGATGCTGGTCTTGATGGACCCTTGGTCTGACCAAGCATGGCAATTTCTTATGTTTATTTATTTATTTAACACTTTTTTATACCGACCTTCATAGTAAATAAACCATATCGGATCGGTTTACATAAAACAAGGGTATAACAGAAGCAATAAATAAAAGTAATTAACAAGAGAAGAGAATAAGATAAAGTTACATTTAACAAGGAGTAAAAACTTGGGAAGCTTAAAAGCTGGAAGGAAGTTAAATGCCAAAAAATAATTAAAGAAGCATAGTCCAAAAGGAATTTGGATTAAAGCAAGATTCTTTAATCAGTAAGTGCCAGAGTTCTTCGTTTGAATGGTTGTCAGACTTTAATCTTCTACGTCCAAGTGTGGATAAAGAAGACTAAGGGTTGTCTGGAGGATCATCGAAGGCTTGGAGGAATAGCCACGTCTTAAGTTTTTTCCTGAATGTAATGAGACAGGGTTCTAGTCGGAGGCTTGAAGGAATGTTGTTCCAAATAGATGGACCTGCTATTGAAAAAGCTCGGTCTTTGGTCGAGGAAAGGCGTGAGGCTTTAGTTGGGGGGTAGTTCAAAGTACCTTTATGATTATCTCTAATTGGCCTATTGGAGGAATGAAGTTTGAAGGGTATTTCAAGGCTGAGATGGAGTTGGTGATGGATGGTTTTATGTATTAGGGTAATTGCTTTGTAAAGGATTCTGAAATTACAGGTAGCCAATGTAGGTTTCTGAGGATGGGTGAGATGGTGATTTCCGCGGCTGGTGTTGGTCAGTAATCTCGCTGCAGCATTTTGAATCATCTGAAGCGGTTTAATGGTCGATTTGGGTAGGCCAAGGAGGAGGGCACTGCAATAGTCAATCTTGGAGAATAACAACGCCTGGAGTACTGTTCTGAAATCTTTGAAAAAAAGAAGTGGCTTGAGTCGTTTCAGAACCTGGAGTCTGTAAAAACAGTCTTTGGATGTAGTATTAACCATTTTCTTAAGGTTTAGTCTATTATCGAGAATTACTCCAAGATCTCTCACCTGCTTATGAGTGATGAATGTGTTTTGAGGGAATGGTATGGGAACATTTTCTTCATTTGCTGAGATGAGGAGGAGCTCCGTCTTTGAAGAGTTAAAGACCAGATTTAATCTATTGAGGAGGTTAGTGATAGATATAAGGCAGTTATTCCAGTGGGAAAGTGCTTTTGAAATAGATTCTGTAATAGGAATAAGAATCTGTACATCGTCTGCATACAGATAATGAATTAAATTAAGGTCAGATAGCAATTGGCAAAGGGGTAGGAGGTAAATATTAAAAAGGGTTGGGGAAAGGGAAGATCCTTGTGGAACTCCTAAATTGGATTTTGTTAATGGCGATTCTTTGTTGTTGATTTTAACTTTGAAGGATCTATTGTGGAGGAAAGATTTGAACCAACTATGGGCAGATCCTGAGATACCAATGTCTGTTAGGCGATCCAGAAGAATGGAGTGGTTGACGGTGTCAAACGCCGCAGAGATGTCTAACAGGATTAATAAGAAGGAGTAGCCTTTGTCAAGACCCATTATAATATGATCTGTAAGTGAGATAAGGAGGGTTTCTGTGCTGCGTGCTTTGCGGAAGCCATATTGTGAGGGGTGTAGGATATTTTGATCTTCCAGGTATTCTGAAAGCTGGGTGTTTACCAGCTTTTCTGTTATTTTGGCTAAAAATGGCAAATTAGAGATGGGTCTGAAATTGTTAGGTACATTAGGGTCAAGATTGTGTTTCTTGAGAAGGGGTTTGAGTGATGCAGTTTTTAGGCTGTCAGGGTAACTTCCTTGGGTTAAAAAGCAATTTATGATACTTGTTAAAGGTTTTGCGATCGTATTTGGAATGAGAAGCAGGAGATTTGAAGGAATATTATCTGCAGGATGGCTAGATGGTTTTTGTCTTTTTAGAAGGGATTCAATCTCTTTAACAGAAATTGATTCGAAGCTTTCAAGTTTGGCTCCCTTGCTTGATTGAGGATTCTTGTCTGAGGTAAGAGGTAGAGTATTTGGAGGAAGAAGGGCGAGCGTATTCAGGATCTTTTGTTGAAAGAATAAAGCAAGTTCATTAGCCTTAGATAGAGCTTGTTCGTCAGGGATGGGTGGAGGAGTTGATTTTGTGATTTGAGTGACGTATGCAAATAGGGCTTGGGCATCATATTGAAAATGATGAATTTTGTTGGCATAAAATTCTCTTTTTGTTAGTAGAATAGAGGTCCTATAATGATGTAGAAAGCCTTTGTATTTAGACAAGGTAGTTGAGTTGGGTGTTTTTCGCCAAATATTTTCTCTGTGGCGTAGCTCCTGTTTCATCTGTTTTAGTTTAGGGGTAAACCAGGGTTGATTCCCTTTTTTTGTAGGATTGATTGTTTTAGAGACTGTTGGACACCATTTGTTAGCAACTGTTTCAGTGATCTTGTGCCAGGAAGTTAGGGCTGAGTCAGGATTCGAAAGGTCTAGATTCGTGAGTTCCTTAGACAGCTGATCACTGAGTATTTCCGATGGGCAAGGTTTTCTGAATTGAATAGTAGAAAGGAGATGAGAGGTGTGAGTCTGTTTAGCTATGGAAAAGGAGGATTCTATCAAGAAATGGTCTGACCAGGGGATTGGTGTGCAAGATGGTACTGAAGTGCAGGAGAAATTAGAATTGATGAAAATTAAGTCCAGAGTGTGTCCTGCTTTATGCGTAGGACTATTAATGATCTGCGTGAATCCCATAGCACTGAGGGAGGTGAGGAGCGCTTCGCAGTTTGAGGAGCGAGGTATAACATCAGTGTGAAGATTGAAGTCGCCTAAGATCATAGATGGGAGGTCTAAATTGATATGTTTCACTATGGATTCTATGAGTGATGAAGGGTCCGTTTCTAAAACTCCGGGAGGAGCGTAGACTAGTAGAATTTGTAGTTGTTTTGATTTGACTAGTCCCAATTCTAATTTAGAGTCAGACTTGATGGTATGAGTGGATAGTTTGAGTTCTTTTTTGGTGGCTAAGAGAAGGCCACCTCCTCTTTTTTTGTGTCTGTAGAAGGAGAAGAAGTCATAGCTATGAATAGGAAGTTGATTGATTAGAGCAGTATCAGTATCTTTTAGCCAGGTTTCTGTAATAGCACAGATATCTGGATTTGAATCCTGGAGATAATCGTTGAGGATGTGTGTTTTTTTTTGTTAAGGATTGAGCGTTGAAAAGGGTTACTGAAAGTAGTGTGAGGCCTAGTAGTTGATTTAGAGGTGAGGTCATGATTGGAATAATTCTTTTTTGTATATTGTGGGTGGAGATAATTATGGAGCTTCTCCTTTGGTATTGAATGATTGGGATATTATAGGTATGCATGAGATTGGTTGTAGAGACTAGAAGCTGGGGATGTTGTAAATTAGAAGAGAACTGGACAAATCCAAGTAGAATGCAGATAGAAGAAAAAGCTGGGTGAATGTAAATAAAACTTTTTCTTTTATAGAATCAATTAGTGAAATTCCTCTGTAGGATCTGATGAAGTCTCTGGCTATTCCACGGATTCTCTGGTGAAGCTGATGTTCCTCAAATGCCAACTTGATAGCTAGTAGCTCCTTGTCTCCTATCCTGTAGTTTCGATCGGCTGGAGAGAAATGCCATGAGAAGAAGGAACAGGGATATAAGATATAGTATCAGCATGTTGGCTAAGGACTGCTCCAACCCCGATGTCAGAGGCATCAAAGAAGGTTGTTGAGGGTCTGGGTGACATAGAAGCTCTTGAAGGAAAGCCTTCTTAAGTTGTTGGAAAGCATTCACGGCTTCTGGTGACCACTGAGAAGGGTTAGCTCCTTTTCCCGTCATGGCTGTAAGAGGCATGGTCAAGGTGGAATAGTGATGAATGAATGATCTGTAGTAGTTCATGAATCTGAGGAATCTCCTCAGAGCTTTAAGTCCAATAGGTTGGGGTCATTTTCAAATGCTCTTGGTCTTTTGTGGGTCCATCTGAAACCCCGACGGGACACAATATAACCTAAAAAGGGAACATTTCTCCAATTTGGTGAATAGGTGGTGGTCTCTCAGTCTCTGAGAACCTTAATGATGTCCAATTGATGGTTCTGGAGGTTCTGGGAAAAGACCAGTATGTTGTCAAGAAACTATTATTCAGGTGTAAATTATGTCCCTGAAGATTTCATTCATCATGTTTTGAAACACTGCCGGGGCATTGCAAAGACCAAAGGCCATAACTAAATATTCAAAATGGTCATTGTGGGTATTAAATGCTTTCTTCCATTCATTGCCCTGGCAAATGCAGACCAAATTGTATGCCCCTCTGAGGTCCAATTTTGTGAATATTTTGGCTCCTTGGAGCCTATCAAAAAGTTCAGAGATCAATAGCAATGGGTAGTGGTCCTTTATAGTTTATACATGGGCAAAGTGAATCATCCTCCTTACACACAAAAAAGAACCCAGCCAGAGATTTCAATGGTCAGATGAAACCCTTCACCAAGTTCTCTTGGATGTAGAAGGACATAGCTTTGGTCTTCGAGAGAGACAGTGGGTACACCCTTCCTCTGGGAGGTTCGGTATCTGGTAGTAAATTGATGGTGCAATCAAAGGATTGGTGAGGTGGTAGCATGTCTGCCACTTTCTTGGAAAATATATCTTGCTAAACAGAATACTGCGGGGGTAGTCCCGGCAGTGAGGTGGTAGTGATCATGCATGGCATAGGAATCACAATCTCCCATGACAAGACTCTCCCCATTGGGATAGTTGCAGGGTGCTCCAGTCAAATTGAGGTGTATGCAATTGTAGCCATGGTAATCAGAGTACCACCGGGTGTATTGCTTTATCTAGGACTAAAAACAACATGGTCTGTGTCGAGGGATCATGTGCGGAGACGAATAGGTTGAGTGGAAAACGAGACCTCACCAGTTAATGGCTCACCATGGATAGAAGATAAGAACAGCGGTGTGGGTGTCCAAACAGTGGGAATTTGTAGATGTTCCATGAGTTGTCTGAGTATAAAATTCCCACTGGCACCGGAATCCACTAAGGCTAATGTGTGGAACTTGAGCGCATCTGAAGTGATAGAGATGGGAAGGGTTAGTTGAGGAGATGGAGACGTTAGACCTAGGAGGAGTCCTGCAGTGGATCCTAGGTCTGCGAGTTTCCTGGACAGATAGGACAGGTGGATACAGCATGACCAGGTTTGCCACAGTACATGCAGAGGCCTAGTCTTCTCCAGTGACATGTTTCTTTAGCTGAAAGATAATCGCGGCCCAGTTGCATGGGTTCCTCTTCCTCTATGTAGGGTACTGGCATAGTCTGGGTAACTGGCAGTGGACGAGAGCGAGGAACTCCCGATGGTATCTTCTTGGAACTTTTAAGCTCCTGTGACTGTTCATGTAGACGACGATCAATCCGTCTGGCTGGGTCAATGAGAGAGTCCAGATGATTGGGAAGTTCACGTGCTGCTAATTTGTCATTGATGCGAAAGTTAAGGCCTTCCAGGAAAAATAACCCATAGGCAACCCAGGTCCCAATGCAGTTCTGAGGACACGGTTTTAAACTCAATAAGGTTTATTACCTTGTTGCAGATGCAGGAGTGCAGATCCGGTGACAGTCTTGCGAGCGGGATCGTGAAATACAGAATGAAAGAGAGAAAGAAAACCAGTCAAATCTTTCAAAATTGGATCATTAAGCTCCCAAAGAGGTGATGCCCAGGCCAGGGCTTTCCCATCTAAAAGAGACAGTATACACATAGTTTTGGACACTACATTTGGGAAGTAGGTAGGTTGCTACGAAAAGTGCATACAGCACTGATTCAGAAAGCCTCTACATAACAGGGGGATCACCTGTAAAAAATGTGTAGGTGCAGGCAAAGGTATGGAGTGGCATATAGGCAACACCTGGGATGTGGCAGAGAGTTTATCAGGCATCTAAGTAGAGTCAGCTGAGAACTCAACTGGTTAAAAGCGTTGGCCAAAGTCTCAAGTGTCCTCTATTGCTCGGAAAGTCACTGGGCCAGGCCAGGGATGTCCTGGAGAGCGGAGATCTGAGCTGGGTCCATGGAGTTAGCAATCTGTTATGATTGGTATGGATGTGAACCATGGGCTGAGGTGAGATATGTCACCTCCCACAGGAAGGAGCCCTGTGGGCCTCATCATCGGTAGGCGTGGTCTCAGTAGCTGGGACACAGCTGTAATATAGACTTTATTATGGAAGAAAGAGAGAGCATAACCCATGGAGCAGGGAATGCAGTAAAGGTACAGTTCCTGAGCAGAACCCGTGGAGCAGGTAATGCAGTCAAAGTACAGTTCTTGAACTATGGGGTATGCCCAGGGTGATACCTCAGATGAGATGATCCGGTAGTGGCCTGCAGCGTGGGGTACGCCAGACAGTCTTCTCAATAGAGTAGCAAATACCCCAGATATGCAGATCCGGTAGTGGCATGCCAAAGATGACTGGACGAGGCAGATAGCATTGAGGTAGTCTGAGGTCCTGAAGCTCAGAAGTACTTCAGGTTGTAGAAGCAATCCCCTGCAGCGCAGGAGATATGTAGTGAATCCTGCTGGTGAGAGTGCATTAGTGGCCAGAGGCACGGGGGTTTACCACAGGGAATCCCAGCAAGGCTTGGCAGAGATAAAGCTAGTTGGTACTCACGAGGCTTGGTTCCAGGAGAACAAGGCAGGAAGGCCCTCCAAGAAGCGGATAGCCTAGGAATGCGGAAGAGCCCCCGAGAAGTGGGTACTCGGGGCATTCCCCACCGAGACAGGAACAAGAAGTCCAAGGAGAAGTGGATTCAGCAACGAGAAGAACCCCTTGCTAACTCGTCTAAATGTTGGACCAGTCAGCTTAAATACAGTGAGGTGGTGACATCATGCGGAGGGGACGCCTCCGAGGTTCCCGCCATGACATGTATTAAAGATGGTCCGTGCACGCATGCACGTGCTAGGTAACTCCAGGAACAAGATGGCGGTCTGCATTGCCCACAGTGCCCACACCATCCCAGGGATGCCAGGGAGGTTGGCGTTCACTGGCGGAGGCCGCCACTCTTCCAAGGATTGATGAAGTAGCAAGAAAAGAGGTGTGCATGAGAGGTTGCAGCCGTCTGCGACCAATGGGCAAAACACCCCCTTCCTTCTTTTTTCCTTTCCCTTCCACCCCTCGGTCCCTCCTCCATCTTTCTTTTTCGTTTTATTTCATAAGAACATAAGAAATTGCCATGCTGGGTCAGACCAAGCGTCCATCAAGCCCAGCATCCTCTTTCCAACAGAGGCCAAAACCAGGCCACAAGAACCTGGCAATTACCCAAACACTAAGAAGATCCCATGCTACTGATGCAATTAATAGCAGTGGCTATTCTCTAAGTAAAATTGATTAATAGCCATTAATAGACATCTCCTCCAAGAACTTATCCAAACCTTTTTTGAACCCAGCAACACTAACTGCACTAACCACATCTTCTGACAACAAATTCCAGAGCTTTTTTGTGCGTTGAGTGAAAAATAATT
Organism: Rhinatrema bivittatum; assembly: GCF_901001135.1. Lineage (NCBI taxonomy): Eukaryota > Metazoa > Chordata > Amphibia > Gymnophiona > Rhinatrematidae > Rhinatrema > Rhinatrema bivittatum. The sequence goes on from NC_042615.1 coordinate 167,848,053, forward strand.
CTCTGATTAGTCTTAAATGTGCTACTTGCTAACTTCATGGAATGCCCCCTAGTCCTTCTATTATTCGAAAGTGTAAATAACCGAGTCACATCTACTCATTCAAGACCTCTCATGATCTTAAAGACCTTTATCATATCCCCCCTCAGCCATCTCTTCTCCAAGCTGAACAGCCTTAATTTCTTCAGCCTTTCCTCATAGGGAAGCTGTTCCATCCCCTTTATCATTTTAGTTGCCCGTCTCTGTACCTTCTCCATCTCAACTATATCTTTTTTGAGATGCGGTGACCAGAATTGTACACAGTATTCAAAGTGTGGTCTCACCATGGAACGATACAGAGGCATTATGACATTTTCTGTTCTATTAACCATTCCCTTCCTATTTCCTCTGTTTTTTCCTTTGCTTTCCCCCGTAGTTTGTTTTTTACTTTGTTTTTTATTTTTTTACTTTCTTTGTTAATTTTATCTTTACATTTATTTGTATTTTTATCATTTTTTTAATTAATTTTTATTTGCTTCCTTCCTTTATAACCTTTCCCTCCCTCTTTCTGCCCCTTTGCCCCCCCTTTTTCTTCCTCTCCCCTTCCCCCCCACCCCCCCTTTTTCCCCGTTCACCCCTCTCAACATTGTTAAAAATCTTTTTATTATTAATTGCTCTGAGTGTGTCTTCACTATTATCCGGCTTTTCACCCAGCCGTGCAAAGTTAAAATTTTCATGTTGCTCCTTGATCTTTCAACTTTAGTCTTTCGCCATCTCGGTTTTGACCTATTGTGCTAGTTTTCTTTTTAGTTTCCTTTTTGGAATTCCCTGTTTGTATCTTGCGAGATTTCATACTCTCTGCCCCTTATTTAATTGAGGGATCGTCGATGTCTTCCACGCCCTTGCGGAGATGCTGCCATCACCCGGCTGCAGGCAAGTTCCGTGCGTACTTCTGCTCTTTGTCTCAAGTTTTTAGAATCTTTTCTAATAGTTTTTGTGTTACCTCACAGGTTAGGAAGTGGCGCTTTTGTAAAGGTTGGAGTTTGTCTTTAAGCCACCGATTGTGGCTACTTGTAAGGAATGTTTGGCTCCTTCAGGGCCCTGTCTTCATGGGACCCTTTTCAACTCATTTTAACCGGCTTTATCTGCACTTGATTTATTTTGTAATTTCTTGCCCTTCCTTCAGCAGCTTATTTTAATATTCCTCCGCAAGGCGCCCGTTTCCAACCTTTGGCAACCCCCATTTTCACCAGTAATTGTGTCTCCCGTCTGTCATTATTTGATGTATGGTCTCAGTCTTTTGTCTGCTTTATTTTCTTCCAACATTAATCTCTTCGGCATTTTTTTTTTCAGAAATTTTGAAACATTTCAGATACCTTTTTCCTTTATTCCATCCTTGGGCAACGGGGTTTCCTTTTTTATTTCTCCTTTACCTTCTCTTCCTCTAGTTCACTTTTAGCTTGCTGTAAATATCTAATCCTTCCCATCACTCTGCTTCCGTGTACACTTAACTGTCCCTCAAGTCCCTTTTCTACCTGGTATTTTTTCATTGATTGCCTTTGAGCGTTTTCTATGAACATATGTCATTTGAGGAGCTCCCCCTTCTCCCCTGTTCTTGGTTCTTGCTCCTTCTTTCCTCATCCCCCTCCCTTCCCTCCTTTCACCCTCCCTCTTCCTATTACTGCCCTCCCTCCTTCACTCCCTCCCCCTCTTCCCTTCCCCCCTTTCCCACTGCTCCTTTTCCCTCTGCTTCCGGTTTCTGTTTTTTTATTCCTTCCCTTTCCCATCCCGTTTTCCCTTTAATATATAAAATGTATCACATTTGTTTATATGCAATAACACAAGTATTTGTTTTTATATGTTCTCTGATCCTTTTCTAATAGATACCATGTTTTTGTCCTTTTAAGTTATTATTTTTATTTAATTTTATTGTTTCAATTTTGAATTGTCTGCTGTTTGGTGTCTTGTTTTGTCATGTGGATTCTTGATCATATTTATTGTTTTCTGTTCATTGGTTTGTTTAAGTATTTCTTTTGGATTTTGCTGACAGTGTCCTCTGGGCCCCTATCCCTCCTGATGCAGCCCATGTGGCGAAACATGGCCCATGTCGGGGGGGGGGACCAAAACTTTACTCTAAGTATCCTTGAATAAAGGTGGAGACATTTGGCTTAAGTCTTCATTTTTTGATTAATTTACCATAAGATCCGTGATCCTGCAGCGCTTTACCATTTCTACTGGTTAATTACCACTAACGTACACCACTCATCTCCACCTCCTATTGGCAATCACGTGTTGAGCCATGTGTTGGCCATAGCACATGGTATTGCATTGGCCCGTGACAGAATAGTAAAATCAGGGTTTAAACATTGGGATTAGTAAAGAACCAGCATCTGAAGTACTCCGACAACAAATTAATTCATGTGACTACTTCTCTACAGCTATGCCTCTCCCCCATGCTGTGTTTCAAACATACAGTCAAATCCAAGAGCGGAGCACAAGCTGCATCCATGCCTTTCCACTGAACACTGTGACTTCTCAGAAAGTATCTAGTTGATCCAGTGCAAGGATCTAAGCAGTACAATCTGAACTCTGTCAGCTTTCATTCTTGCTTCAATGTATTTAGCTTTACGTTTCTTATCAGTGTTCAGACTCATAAACAGTGCATCATGGGAGAATCTAACCCCACAGTCAGCACTGCCCAGCCTCTAGAAACTGAAGAGGTTGACATTCTACTTGAGCAAATTCAGGAAAGTGGAAGTCCTAAATGGACTGTGCCTATCACAGAGAAGGCCAGAGAAAACAATGAAATTGTCAGAGACTAGTATCATGAGAAATTGGACAAAACCTGGAAAAAAATTCAGAGTGATGTGTAATATTACAAGTACAGCAAGAAAAACTGTCAACTAGTTCAGGTTTGTTTACAGAAGTTATGAATTCTTGTCACGGGAAAATATCACTTTTCTAATATGAATCAATTTAGATGAGATTTGCAGGAGTGTGGTGTTCAGCAAACCATTGATCAGAACCATGACAGTTAGATCAGAGAGATTATAGTGGGAGTAGAATCTCAAATGCAATATTCAAAAGAAACTGCATCTCAGTAACCCAAATCCTCTCAAAATCACTTTGCTCAAATGTATTTTCAGCAAGCACAGCCATTTCCAGAGCACATGCTGAAATGGAAGATGCACTGGTACATGCATCTTATAGCAGGAAAGAAACAGTTTTAAAACTGCCACAGAGGAGGAGAGACAGATCACTGTTGCACAACTGCTGCACACAAGAAAGCAGAGTTGGAAGAGTAGAAAAAGAATTCTGCTGCCACATTTGACACCCCACTACTGCCACTACTGTTGCTGTAGGTACATACAAGAAAGCCAAGTTAGAAACTAACGTAGAGGTATTACAACTAGGGATGTGTAGAGGGGAAAATTTATTTTTGCTATTCAGTTTGTTTTCGGGAGGATTTTTCTTCAATTTTGGTTCATGGATTGCTTGATTATTTTCATTCATGTGAAAAAAACAAAAAACAAATCAAGCAATAAAAAAAAAAACAAAAATGGCAAAAAATGAAAGAAGCACCTCCCTCCAACCCTCCCAGAAAATGCATGGGCCAGGATCCCCCCTGGCCCCTACTTTTCCGGTCTACTGGGGATCTGCTGGCAAGAACTAGGCTGAAGTATCGGACTTGCATTGTCCGATGCTGTGATAGGTCGCCACAGCTTCAGTCTACTCAAGGTTGATGTCTCAGCCTATGTTGGACTCTGGACCCAGGCCCGATGTCACAGCCCAGAAGAGGGATCCCAATGCCCGATGCCACGACCTGACCCAGAAACTGTGTCCCAATGCCAGGGCCTCTGCACAGAACTAAGCCTGATGCTGCGACCTGACCTGAAGGTCGGGTACCAACAACAAGGCCTTGGCCTGGACCCAGGCCCAACATCACAACCCATGCCAATGCCTAGGCCAGATGCCATGACCTGAACCAGAGGCCCGGTCCTGGTGCCGAGGCCTAGGACCAGACCTAGGTCTGATGCCACTCCCTGACCTGGAGTCTGGGTCCCGATGCCAGGGCCTTGGCTTAGACCAGAGCACAGACCTGATTCCATGACCTGACCCAGAGTCCAGGTCCCGACATCAGATCCTCTGCCTATGCTGGAGCCCGAGCACGGGCCGGAGGCCTGGTCATGATGCCGGGGCCTTGTTCTAGGCTGAAGCCCAAGCCCAGGCCTGATGCCATGACCTAATCCAGAGGCTGAGTCCCAGGGCCAGGTCTTAAGCCCTGATTCATGCCTTAAGCCATGACTCAACTCGGAGGCTGAGACACAATGCCAGGGTCTTGGCCCAGACCCAGGCCCAATTCTAGGACCTCAGCCAGGAGGCTGGGACATGATGCCTGGACCTCTGCCTAGGGTCAGGCCCAGGCCTCAGAGCTCAGGATTCAGAGGTCCTCTTCAGATGCTCTTCTTTCTTCAACAATTCAATGCAAGCATATGCTGGGGTCGCACAGGAGTTAATTAACTCCAGCATATTCATCCCAACTGATGGTGTCATTTTTATGTTTGGGATGAACCCAGATGACACCTTAATTTGGCACTGAAGAGCCTAAAGAAAGAAGAGGACCCTAAGAGGAGCTCCCAGGCCTCAGTATCAGGACCCATCCTCTGGGTTAAGTCACAGCATCAGGTCTGGGCTCAGTTTCTGACCTAGGCCAAGATCCAGATGTCAGGACCCCACATCCAGGTCAGGTTACATCATCAGGTCTAGGCCAGGGCTGAGAACCCAGCATCAGGACCTGGCCTCTGGGTCATGTCACAACATTGGGTAAGGGCTTGGGCTCCAACTTAGGCCAAGGCCCAGGCATCAGGACCCAATCTCTAGATCGAGTCATAGCATCAGGTCTGGATCTGGGCTTCCGGATCAGGTTGCAGTATCGGGTTTGGGCTTGCATGCCAGCCTAGGCCAAGGTCCTAGCATCAGGACCCAGCCTTCAGGTCAGTCATGTAATTGGACCTGGGTCCAGGCCGAGGCACAGTGGTCGGGACCTTGTCATCAACAGATACCTGATGGATCAGGTAAGGGGTTTTTTTTTTTGGTTTGTTTTTTTAATTTTAGGGGATCTCAGTCAAGGTCCCTGCATCAGCCAATGCCTTTGCCAAGACCCCGGCATTGCGCTCAGGCCTAGGTGAGGCCCCGGCTTTGGGTTTAGGCCAAGGAGCTGACATAGCACTCAGGCATAGGTTGCAGCTTTTGCTTTGGGCCTCAGCTTATACCCTAGATGGGACCCTGGCTTCGGTCCTTGTTCTAGGCCTGATCTACTAGTTTAAAATGGAACAAACAAAGTTAATTTCATTCAGGGGGCCCTCAATTTGTTTTGGGGCCTCCCAAATGAAATGAATTAGTCTTGTTTGTCACGTTTTGCACTTTTATGGAGGATAGCAAATGTAACCCCAATATTTAAAAAGGGCTCCAGGGGCGATCTGGGAAACTACAGACCGGTTAGCCTGACTTCAGTGCCAGGAAAAATAGTGGAAAGTGTTCTAAACATCAAAATCACAGAACATATAGAAAGACATGGTTTAATGGAACAAAGTCAGCATGGCTTTAACCAAGGCAAGTCTTGCCTCACAAATCTGCTTCACTTTTTTGAGGGAGTTAATAAACATGTGGATAAAGGTGAACCGGTAGATATAGTATACTTGGATTTTCAGAAGGCGTTTGACAAAGTTCCTCATGAGAGGCTTCTAGGAAAAGTAAAAAGTCATGGGATAGGTGGCGATGTCCTTTCATGGATTGCAAACTGGCTAAAAGACAGGAAACAGAGAGTAGGATTAAATGGGCAATTTTCTCAGTGGAAGGGAGTGGACAGTGGAGTGCCTCAGGGATCTGTATTGGGACCCTTACTGTTCAATATATTTATAAATGATCTGGAAAGAAATACGACGAGTGAGATAATCAAATCTGCAGATGACACAAAATTGTTCAGAGTAGTTAAATCGCAAGCAGATTGTGATAAATTGCAGGAAGACCTTGTGAGACTGGAAAATTGGGCATCCAAATGGCAGATGAAATTTAATGTGGATAAGTGCAAGGTGATGCATATAGGGAAAAATAATCCATGCTATAATTACACAATGTTGGGTTCCATATTAGGTGCTACAACCCAAGAAAGAGATCTAGGTGTCACAGTGGATAACACACTGAAATCGTCGGTGCAGTGTGCTGCGGCAGTCAAAAAAGCAAACAGAATGTTGGGAATTATTAGAAAAGGAATGGTGAATAAACGGAAAATGTCATAATGTCTCTGTATCGCTCCATAGTGAGACCGCACCTTGAATACTGTGTACAATTCTGGTTGCCGCATCTCAAAAAAGATATAATTGCGATGGAGAAGGTACAGAGAAGGGCTACCAAAATGATAAGGGGAATGGAACAACTCCCCTATGAGGAAAGACTAAAGAGGTTAGGACTTTTCAACTTGGAGAAGAGACGACTGAGGGGGGATATGATAGAGGTGTTTAAAATCATGAGAGGTCTAGAACGGGTAGATGTGAATCGGTTATTTACTCTTTCGGATAGTAGAAAGACTAGGGGGCACTCCATGAAGTTAGCATGGGGCACATTTAAAACTAATCGGAGGAAGTTCTTTTTTACTCAACACACAATTAAACTCTGGAATTTGTTGCCAGAAGATGTGGTTAGTGCAGTTAGTATAGCTGTGTTTAAAAAAGGATTGGATAAGTTATTGGAGGAGAAGTCCATTACCTGCTATTAAGTTCACTTAGAGAATAGCCACTGCCATTAGCAATTGTTGCATGGAATAGACTTAGTTTTTGGGTACGTGCCAGGTTCTTATGGCCTAGATTGGCCACTGTTGGAAACAGGATGCTGGGCTTGATGGACCCTTGGTCTGACCCAGTATGGCATTTTCTTATGTTCTTATGTATGCATAGCCCTAATGTCACGCTTCCTCTGGTCCTGCCCCTGAATAGGAGCCTTCCTGGCCACTTGAAAACTCAATTAAATGTCATAAAGTTCAAATGTCTGGCCCCATGGGCCTAACTGCCACTTCCCACTGTATTTCTCAGGATATTTTCCTTGTCCCTTCAGATACAACCACCCACTGGCAGTCTTTCAAACAATATCCTTAAGTATGCACATCCAGATATTAAAACAGTCTTTAGCTCCCGGCTCACCTTCCTGGAAGTCACGCCAGCCATCCATCTTCCATCTAAGCAGGAGCACCAAAGTTCCAGTCTTGCAGAGCACCGGGTAGCATGGTCCTTCTACTTCAGTCCCTGGCAGGAGACTGAAACTGCTGGGTTAGGGAGTCTCTTTTATACTCTGTAAACTCCTCCTCCTCTGCCAGCTGATTGGCTCTGGGGAAGTCCCACCCTTAACTTCCCACACCTGTGTGTTTGTCTCTATGGTTACAGGAGAAGCCACCAGTGTATATCCTTGACTCTGTGTCACCTGGGTTTTCTTCCCCCTCCTTCTAGGACTTTGGTTTCGGGGAGTTTTTTTGTTCCGGGCTTTATTCTACCTACCCGGACTGGCATAGTGACCCTGTCACACCTAATTACAAAAATTAAAGGACGCTAAAGCTCAGGGTGAGATCCTTGAAATGGCTGCTACATAGGATGGTGGGGAGAATTGGATTAGTTGAATTGCCTTGGAGGTTTTGCTCAGCATACCATATTATGTACTAAGCCATTCTGGCAGGTATTCTAGCTTGGTTTCCCAAGCTGATGAGGAGGTGTCAGATGTTGAGGCAATACAGTCTTCTCATGAATCAAATATCATTCCTAAAATAGCCCAACTCAATGCATGCTCTACCATGGATCCAATACCACTGGCTCCAGATCCAGGTACATTTGCTCACTATTTCTTGCCCACACTCAACTATTCCACTTGAATTGAGGTCATGATATGCCTGAAAACTTGCCTCCACTAAGGATGCTTGTCATTCACACTTCACTTGGCCAAAGTGCACCCAATAAATCTTGCCCTACCTTTGTATTAAAAAATGACATGCCCGGTGATGAACAATGACATTTAGAGGTCCATATTCAGACACAGTCCGGATAGCAAAGTTAGCTGGATAAATGTATTTGGCTAACTTTAGAAGCATATTCAAAAGTGCAGTCACATTATGGCTATGTTAAAGTTAGCTAAATAATTTTAACCAGCTTAATTTATGACAGCTCGTCAGACTGACCAGACTTAGCCGGTTATGTTAATAGACTAACTTTAAATATCAGAGTTAGCCAATTAACATAGCTGGCTAATTCATCTCCTCCCAGTTACACCATGCAGAAAAGTAAACACTGCTGGAAGATTTGCCAGTGTTAGCAGTTCAGTGTATCTATTTTTATAATGGAAAACACCTTTAAGTGGCCCCCTAATGCAGAACAGTGGTTCAAAACATGGACCATGGCAGGGTGATGACTGAAGTTGTATACATAAAAGCCAGGACACTATTAAGATCAGTTTTTATTTACAAAAAGATATTTAAAAAATGTGCTTTGAGACACTGCCTGCTTGATGCCATATGATTATTGAAAAGATAATGAAGGTACAATGCCAGTATGCATAGTATGATTAATGAACATTGAATAATACTGATCAATATAATTCTAACTTGAAGTGATCGTGTATAATATTTATAGTACCATGTAGAAAATGGTCAGCTTCTGTTCACTTAGAGATTCATTAAAACCTACAATTTGAACAGGACTGCCTAAACTTTTCAATACAACTGTGTTTGGTAGGGATGTGCATTCATTTGCAACTTATTGGCAATCCGCAACGTATAGGGCCATATTCATTGTATTCGTGGGGAAGTGAAACGTATAATGATTCCCAATGAATACAACAAATCTTCACCGAATTATTCGGCCATCTAAAGGAGCAAATTTAAACAAATCCCCCCCCCCTCCTTCCCCCCAAGACTTACCAAAACTCCCTGGTGGTCCAGTGGGGATTCCGGGAGCCATCTACTGCACTCACGCCATCGGCTGCTAGTATTCAAAATGGCACAGATAGCCTTTGACCTTATTATGTCACTGGGGCTACCAGTGCCATTGGTCGACCCCTGTCACATGGTAGGAGCAATGGACGGCCGGCGCCATCTTGTGCTCCTACCATGTGACAGGGGCTGACCAATGGCACTGGTAGCCCCTGTGACATAGTAAGGGAAAAGGTTATCGGCACCATTTTGATTACTGGCAGCCGATGGTCTGAGTGCAGGAGATTGCTCACAAACTCCTGCTGGACCACCAGGGACTTTTGGCAAGTCTCGGTGGACTGTCCTGACCCCCACAAACCCCCCACCCTCCAAGAAGGTGCCAGCCATCCATTGCTCCTACCATGTGACAGGGGCCGACCAATGGCACCGGTAGCCCCTGTGACATAGTAAGGTAAAAGGCTATCGGCGCCATTTTGAATACCAGCAGCCGACAGCGTGAGTACATAGATGGCTCCCAGACCCCCCGCTGGACCACCAGGGAGTTTTGGTAAGTCTTGGGAGGTCAGGAGGGTGGGGGTTGTAGTTAATTAAATTTTAGCCGGGAAACGAATAAGAATGAAAACATGAATGGATTGGGGGCCCCCCTTGCTGAATGCAATGTATCTGCCCCCCGACGAATACTGAATGCAACATATGCGGTCCCTCTGCACATCCCTAGTATTTGGAGAGTGGTGGCACAGTGGAGGGGAAGAGATGGTGTTACCATGACTGGTAATACTGATGCATTATTAGTGGCAGATGTTCAGATGCATTCCTTCCACTTGTATCGAATGAATATTACCAAACCTGGTAAAATTATTTTTACCACAGTATTTACTAAAGAGCTACTATCCTTTAGTAAATAGAATATTAAAAGTACAACAGTAATGAACATTCAGTGCACTTTATTAAGAAGACCCTTCAGAGAAATATTTATTGTATTCATAAATGTTGTTTTCTGCTTCATAAGGGGTCAAACCCTCAAAAAAGTGGTCTACCAATTAATACTGTAATACTAGAAATGGCCTTTTGAATTTCATACTGAACTCCCTCCATTGCTGATGCAACTTCTTGAGCACAGAAACTTAATTCTCCTTATCACAGAAATGCCATCTTCATATCACAAAAAATAATGATGAAATATTCACCTCTATTCCAATTAATAGCATGATTGTGGATCACATCACAATAAAAATAAGACCTGAGCCTCATAGCAATCTTAAGGCAATTTACTGCCCATAGTGGAGTTTTCCATAACAGAAATGCATTTGAATTTTTGTGATCTGTGCCTTTTCTGTTCTGGTTCATTTCTTTCTTTGTTTTCTAATCTATTTCTTTGCAGTTATGAGAATGCTGTTGTTTGACAAGTTGATAGGGTCTTGGCAGGGCTCTAATTTCTGATGGTTTACTGCAGGCTTACCTACTCCTAACGTGGAACTTGAAATGTTCTAATTTGTGAGCTGATTGCTTTGGATTCTGCAGCAAGACATTTAATCCAATTCCTTTATTTCTCTGTCTCATCTTGCCAGTGGTTGTTAAAGTCCTTGCTTCCTGAATTTTTTTTCTTAATTGTATATAGTTTTCTGTTTCTTGCAGTGAATCAATCTGGTTTTGATGTGTACAGAAAGAAGTAGGTTTTATTGAGTGCATCTCTTCTCATGGAAGTATGTATGTGTTCTAGCCTCATTCAAACTTTTGTTTTCCTCAGGCAATAGGTTTTGCCTTCTTGTGTTTACTTTGTGACCCCTGGCTGTCATCGTTTTATAAGCCGACTGAAGTTCATATGATATGTTCTTGTGTTTAGCTGGCTTATTTTTGCAAGTCATTTCTTCTATATTATGGTACTGAATTTCATGCAAAACTCATTTTTATGTTTTCAAGTAGTAGTTTGCTCCCTAGGTATTCATGGAATGTTACACAGGCTTTGATCTTTACTCTAAAATGTTATAGAATTGTAGTATCTTCTCATTTTATTTATTTTTTTGGTTGCATGGCAGATGGGACATCAGTAATCATAACATAGGCAAAGGTTTTCTTTTAACCTGTGGTCAGTTGTTCTCTTGATTTATTCTGATCAGTAATTTTATCCAGACTTTTATTATTTCCAGTATTTTTCTTTCATACTAAACAGGTGAATGTCTATTTATTTTTGACAGTATTATTACAATTGCTTCTTTAATTAGTTAGTAATGACTGATAATGATAAATGATAAAGAACCACTCCCCTTTTCCCCTTCAAAAATAAATGGAATATCTTACCTCAACATTTCAGCTGATCCATTATTGGACAGTAATGGATGCCAGATTCTGAAAAAAATCAGATTTCTCTCTGTGGTCTCCCTATTCTTCTCCTATCACAAATAACATGTCATTAATTTACCTTATTTGACTATGTTGTAGCAGCATAATAACTTTAGCTAGTGAATTAGTCCCAGTTCTGTCACAAATAGAAACTTGGAATAAGTATGTGTGTGATTGGGAGTTAAGTCATATCTGTGAAGTGCAAAATTATATCAGTGGTGCTCAGACCAGTCCTGTCCTTTCCCACTCTCCCACTCCCAGCCAGTTAGATTTTCAAGATCTAGTATATGCCTGACATATACACAATTTGCATACATGGGAGGCAGTGCATTCAAATAATATCTCATGCATATTCATTAGGGAGACCTTGAAAACTAACTGGTTACGGTGGCCAAGTGCTGCTTTGAGCATCACTTAGATTGCCTACTTGTGCAGAAATGTAAAGGATGCAAAATGCCTTGTGTATAACTTACCAGAATTAATTGTAAAATATATTGATTTAATTTACTTCATTGTGAAAAGCGCATACTGGCTTTTAAGAATCATGTAACTGAAGAGAATCATGTAACTGAAGAGATTTTCAGCACAAACGAGAGCGAGAGAATCTCTGTAAAGACCAATGGGGTAGATTTAAAAAGGGTTACGCGCATAAGTTGTGCGCGTAACCCTTTAAAACCTCCCCTGCGTGTGCCAAGCCTATTTTGCATAGGCTCGGCGGCGCGCGCAAGCCCCGGGATGCGCGTAAATCCCGAGGCTTTCCGGGGGGGGGGGGGCGCGTTTCGGAGGGGCGTGTCGGGGCCGATGCGACATTCCTGGCGTTCCGAGGAGCATGTCGGGGGAGCGTGGTGCCAGCCTGGGGACATTTTGGGGGCGTGACCGAGGCCTCTGAAACAGGTCCCGGGCCGGGGAATCGCGCACCAGCAGCCCGCTGGCGTGTGCGAGTTACACCTGCTTCTGGCAGGCGTAACTTTTAAAACACAGGTAGGGGGGGTTTAGATAGGGCCAGGGGGGTGGGTTAGGTAGGGGAAGGGAGGGGAAGGTGTGGGGGGTGGTGGAATGACATTTCCCTCTGTGGTCGCTCCAATTTCAGAGCGGCCTTGGAGGGAACGAGCAGCACGCGCAGGGCTCGGCACGCGCAAGTTGCACAAATGTGCACCCCCTTGCATGCGCCAACCCCAGATTTTATAACATACGCGCGGCTATGCGTGTATCTTATAAAATCCAGCGTACTTTTGTTTGCACTTGGTGCGCGAACAAAAGTACGTGCAGGTGCACTTTTAGAAAATCTACCCCAAAATGTTACTTTACTAGCTCTACCTAGCTTGAATCAAACTAGGAAGAGAGTACATTTTATAAATCAACTCCTCTTTTATCTTTCATTGGTCCAACTGACAAAGTTTCAGTGATGTCAACTTTGCTGTTCATATCTTTGACTGTGTATGTAAAACTGCCCCCAAACCTACTCTACCCCCCAAACCCCACCCTAAGTTAAAAGAGACCCCTCTTACAGTGATCTAAATAGTAAAGTGGATATTACCAATTTTCTAATGGCTAAAAAACCTCACATAATAAATATTAGAAAAACACCACACCACTCATGAGGAATATTTCATATTCTTATCAACAAGATATATAAAGGGAATCAGTATCAGAGAAAGATGTGCTGTTTCAATCTCCAAGCTCTTGCCCGCAATGGGCTTCAACCAGTATCATCAACAAGCACCAGATTTTACGTCATTTACTGTTTCCCACACTCCACTTTATTTAATTTTAATTCAGTACTTATTATTTTATTTTTATTCATTTTATTTAAAGCAAATGTTTTCTTGTCATGCTTAAACCCCTTTTCAAAAACTCTCAAACTGGAATGTACTTATCTTTAACTTCGAAGATTTTTACTCTACAAGCTCTTAATCTTTTATTTTGCCTGCTGCATTTTCTTCATTAAATACAACCAACATTGACAATGTTTTGGCATAATCTTATGCATTCTGCAGGGGATACATCTTTATCTATAATTAAAAAAACACATCAATCTCACCAACATTTCTTTAAAACTTTTACTTTTACATAAGCTACCACAGTGAGACTCACCCTTTTATCATAGCCACCTCGGCTTGGCCTCGCAGCTCGTACAAATGGTGAAAAATGCTCAACAGCCCACACTGGAAGTCCAATTTTTAAAAGACAGCACCACCTCTCTATAGACCAATCAGGACACTTTCACTATGCCTATCATTGCTTTCACAAACATTTTTAGTGTATAGGGAGAGACAGCGAGAGGAAGAGGGGGAAGATCGTGCTGGACATGATGGTACAGGCTGATTCTTTGGAAACATGTAAGCTTTTTATATCAATATAGCAATCAATATTATCTATCATTACTTCTTCTGTTTAATCAGATTTTATTTTGTTTGTCTTCCTATTGCTCAAATAACCTCACTTTCCTAAATACCTGGAACTGTGATGTACTGAATCAAACTTTGTGTGTGGCTCTTTGTGTTGGGAATTAGCTTCTGGGTTCAAGCCCCCAGGTATAATCCCAGTAACTTTGTGTGTTTATATGGGATAAGCTCCTCAGATAGTCCCCAGTGTAGACCTCAGTGAGATTAGCTCCCCCTCCCCCAGGACAGAGCCCTTGGGCAGAATACCACTGTTCATGGTCTGAAGCCATAACAAAACTGAATATAATCTAAATCAGTTTTATATCTTATGACCTTAATGTTCTATATTTAACCATTTGCTTTTAGAAAGGCATTTTATTTTTAAATAAGAAAGTTTCATCTATTTCAAAATTTTCAACAAGAATTATAGTATATAACTTATTATCAAATTTATTTTTGTTGAAATTTATTTTTGTTCAAAAAATTTTTTTATTAAGGAAAACAATACTTACATAACAAGGAACAATATAAGAAGAGAAATCATGGTGAACAAACAAAATACAAATCAAAAACAAAACAGCCAGAAAATAAAAAAGAAGACTATATTCAAAGCCTCATAGAATATAAAATATGACAGTGAAACAAGTGCCATGTGACATCAGAGTAATTACAATGATTCAAGATAATAATCTAACGATTTCCACACCCAAAACCATGCAGCTAAACAGTGATATTTAATAGAGATGTGAATCGGAACCGTAATCAGTTCAGATTCCGGTTCCGATTCACATGTGGTTTTTTTTTCATTGGGCCCTATCGTGGTTTTGTTTATCAGCTGCTCCCGAGCCGATAAACAAAAAACCCACCCGACCCTTTAAAACTAATACCTTAGCTTCCCCCACACTCCCGACCCCCCAAAAAACATTTTACAGGTACCTGGTAGTCCAGTGGGGGTCCCTGAAGCGATCTCACGCTCCCGGGCCGTCGGCTGCCACTAATCAAAATGGTGCCAATGGCCCTTTGCCCTTACCATGTGACAGGGTATCCGTGCTATTGGCCGGACACTGTCACATGATAGGAACACTGGATGGCCCGCACTATCTTGTGGTCCTACCATGTGACAGGGGCTGACCAATGGCACCGGTAGCCCCTGTGACATAGTAAGGGCAAAGGATATTGGCGCCATTTTGATTACTGGCAGCCGATGGCCCGAGTGCAGGAGATCACTCCTGGACCCTCGCTGGACCACCAGGGGCTTTTGGCAAGTTTGAGGGAACCCTCCTAACCCCCACAAGACTTGCCAAAAGTCCAGCGGGGGTCCGGGAGCGACCTCCTGCACTCGGACCGTCGGCTGCCAGTATTCAAAATGGCGCTGATAGACTTTGCCCTTACTATGTCACAGGGGCTACAGGTGCCATTGGTCAGCCCATGTCACATGGTAGGAGCACAAGATGGCACCGGCCATCCAGTGCTCCTACCATGTGACAGGGTCCGGCCAATAGCAATGATACCCTGTCACATGGTAAGGGCAAAGGGCCATCGGCGCCATTTTGATTAGTGGCAGCCGATGGCCCAGGAGTGGGAGATCGCTCCAGGGACCCCCACTGGACCACCAGGTACCTGTAAAAAGTTGTTTTGGGGGTCGGGAGGGTGGGGGAAGCTAAGGTATTAGTTTTAAAGGGTTGGGGTGGGTTTAGGGGTTATTTTTGTGTGCCATTTTTCCCGCCCTCCCCCAAAATGATAAGAGAACCGCCATGATCAATATCGTGGGGTTTTCCTATCTTTTTGGGGGAGCCCCCGATTTCTGACGATTTTGAAAATATCGTCCGATATTTTCAATCGTCCGAAGCCCGATTCACATCCCTAATATTTAATAGCAACAGCTTTCACATATTTACAATACAAACAGAGAGAATTCCACCAAAAGTGCTCATTGAGCACTGTGCTTCCAGAAAGATAAGATTAAATGAATTGTGACTACAAGGAAAAAAATTCAGTAACTTACGATGGGGAGGAGGAAGTGAGAAGGGCAAGGCCACCCCTCAAAAAATAACCATACGATAAGTGAGTAGAACCTCCAGATGCAAAACATCCATTATCACTTGCCAAACCCTCTGCCAAAACAACGATAACTATGAGAAAAAAGAAAGCATATGCAATAAGGTGGCTTTCATAAGAGAGCAGGTCCAACAGAAATATGTGGGCACTGTACCAGCATGGAAAAGTTTCCAAGGAGTCCACACCACTTTCTGAGATAAGAAAATGAAGATTGAGTCAAACTGGAAGACAGTTAGATACACAATGAGGAGCACAAAAAATATCTCCAATCTACCTCTTTGGAAGAGCAGGAACTTTCAGAGCACCAAAAAGATTGCAACCCAAGAGGGGGAAGAAACAGAATAGACTTAAGAGATTTATAGATTCTAGACACCTAGTGTCCCTTGGGACAAGGTCCCTATAAAGGACATATAAGCCAGGAAAGTCTGCCAAACAAAAATGAGACAGTATGGAAGAGGTTAAACAGTCATGAAGTTGCAGCCAGGCATAAAACTGAGTTCGAGGCAAGGAATAGATTGCACAAAGCTCAGAGAAAGGGAGTAGCGAGCCATCTAGTCATAGCTGAGATAGAAACCATAAACTATTAGCTTGTCCTTTTTTCCAATTAAGGGAAACACCACCCACCTTGATTTGCAGGTGAAACCATAATGGCGCCAGCTGGGACAAGTCCCACAACAAGGAAGAGGGAGATACCAAACAATCATATTCCACAAATGCCCTTTGAGTAGAGTGAATAATTGGGTAGGCTTTAAGAAAGCCAACAGAACCCCATTCCTATAAGGGCCTTCAGAGGAAATGGGTATAATAAGTCCTGTTCTATTTGTTCCCAATGCAGGGGATTAGACAAAGACAATGGGGCAGATTTTAAAAGCCCTACACGCATAAATCCAGCTAGATTTAAGCGCGCAGGGGTGTTACGCGCGCCGAGCCTATTTTGCATAGGCCCTGTGATGCGCGTATGTCCCGGGGCTTGAAAAAAGGGGCGGGGGGTGGCCAGAGGCCTTCGAAGTGCCGCTAGGCAGGGGATCACATGCCGGCACTCGGCCAGCGTGCGCAACCTATGCCTGCCCAGAGGCAGGCACAACTTGTAGAATAAAGGTTGGAGGGGGGTAGGTAGGGCAGGGGGTGGGTTAGGTAGTGGAAGGCAGGGGAAGGTGTGGGGGGGGGGGGGGGGGGGGCAGAAGGAAAGTTCCCTCTGAGGCCACTCTGATTTTGGAGCAGCCTTGGAGGGAACAGGGAAAGCCATTGGGCTCCCCTAGGGCTCAGCGTGCACAAGTGTGCACCCCCTTGCACACGCCGACCCCGGATTTTATAACATGTGCGCAGCTGCGTACGCATGTTATAAAATCAAGCGGAGATTTGTGCACGCCGGGTTGTGTGCACAAATCTACGCCCGCGCGTAGGTATTAAAATCTGGCCCAATGTGTTTGAGAGTCAATGGTATCCTTGCTGTAAAATAAATGCTTGGTGATAACTATAAAAATCAGGGAAATTAACCCCCCATCCAACTTTTACCAGCTATAGAAGATTTCTTATTTGAAAAGAAGACAAAACACATTTTTCATGTCACAGCATTTTTCTATCATTTAGGGGATACTCATTTTTGTAACAATTATATGCATTAAAGTATTATCTGTCAAGAAATGTACATATAGCAATAGAAAAACACCTGTTTTCTGACAAGAAAGCCACAGTTCAGAAATATTTCTGAAGGGTAAATCATTGCCGTCTGTTCACATGTCAAACGAACAGTTGTAACAGCTGATTTTCTGAAGCTAAATATCATGGAATAATAAAGTACAAATGAGGAAAAGCAGGATAATGGCTTGGTCTCTTAACAAACTAGACTTGTTTTTGTTTCACCTTTGCTGGATAACAATTGTTTATGAACAGGTCCTATTATAATATATACATTTTTAATTTCCCGTTTCTTCAAAATGAAATGCTATAATAATGTCCAACAGCATTCACAAAAAGTATTTTTTATAATGGAAGATTGAGCTACTTTTTGTTGCTCTATTCTCTCAGCACCTTTTAGGAACCACTCTAAATCCATTTTCCTCTACTAATCTTAATTCCTATTCACACTACTTGTGTGTCTTCCATTTTCATAATTATATTTACAAGTTCATCAAGGTCTGATCTTTGTTATATCCAACCAAGAGTGGGGAGTATATGCTTCCATTTACAATTGTATTAGAATGTGTATTCAAAATATATGATTTTCTAGGATATTTTTTATGGTACCTTCTTAGCTAAATTAAAATGAATATGTTAACACTTTTGCAACTAATTTTTTATACAGAGCTTTAGTGGAACCACAATTATGGGCAGGGATATATTGGCACCTAAGCAAATATATTTGTGTTGCCTCCCCCATATCCCCCCCCCCCCCCCCCCCCACTTCCCACTAACACCACCATCCTCCTTCTGGAAATGCTTAAGGTCATAGAAACATAAGTCATTTCAAATAACACCTTCTTCTCGCCTTCCACCTGCCTGCAGCTGAAACAGAAAGCAAAAAGGCCTCAGGGCATCCCCCTATGACCCGGGGGCTTTGAAACCCTCCCCCCTTTTGCTACTCCACTGATTATGGGATGTTCAATTTCTTACTTCATGACCATTTTTTAGAAGAATTAGAAATGCTTGCCTTTTTATGCAATCATTGAAATGATTCATTTTAGATGATGCTATTTTATTTTATGAAGACACTGTTAATATCATTGATTTGTTTGTTCTCCGTGGGAGTTTATGCTGATAATTGACTCTCTATTTTGACATTTTGTTGTAAACAACTAGGAAAATATTTACTTGAGCTTCAATCATAAATTTTGGAGACTGGTGCAATTTATGTCCTTATGTTTTCTTACAAATGTGTGTAACCCCTGGGCAGCCTTGACAGGGTCCCAGGAAACACTTGTCAAACATTGATTTTAAAGTTTGTCTTGATGTTAATAGTACTTGAATGAGAATTCCCTGACATTAACTTCTAGGTCCTGTGCGTTGCTTCACTGACAATCATATATGTAAATCCATTGCATACAGCACTAATGATCTCCTAGCTGTACATAACAGTAAAAATCATACTAGTTTACAACCTAACTTTACTGATAAGTGATGAAATTTGATAAAATCTCTTTACAGTTCAATGTTTTGCACAGTCTCAATTCACAATTCAGGCATACGATAAATTTGTGATTCCACTTCTGTAGCAGGGGAGAATGAATAAGTCAGTTGATCATTCCATAAGTTTATTTCAGTTTCAGTAGTGAAGTAGTTTTTAACCTTCCTCCCATTTAAGGATAACAATGAGTTTGTTCAAGTTCATATCTCTCTGTCCTATTATATATTCTTCTGTCTTCCCTCATACAGTACCAGATAGATACTCTCCAAACTTTTCTTCAGTTTCTCCTTCACTCATCTCCTAGAAATAGTCATGATCCACTGAGTGAGGTCACCTTCTTCCTTCCAAAATCCTTTTCCCAGAGATCGAATGGAAATTAATTCCTCCTTGAGATGGTCCTTTGGGACGCTTTTGGTGAAAGACCTGACTTCTAAGATGTTACAAGACCTGAGGTCCTGAGCCTCTAGAACACTCAGTTAACACAAAAAGGAACTATGAACACTCACAAAGGAAAAACCAAAAGCAAAGACATGAAGGGTTGAAAAAACTTCCTCAACAACAAAAGGTATCTAAAAAAAACACATGGTGAAACAGGTGAAGGCTCCCCAACTTCTTCAATTTATCCAGATCTCAATCCAAAGATTCAAGGTCCCTTCCCTGGAAAAACAATCAAAAAAGAGCAAGGACATGCTGCTCCACAAAGGGTCAACTCATAATTCCACACAGTAAAACAGTGCCAATGGTTTATATAGTATAAAACCGTGCCATTTTCATTCTTTCTCAAGGGGGAGCTGGAAACCCACACTCATCTAGCTATGTTCCCCTATTCTAAATAGATCAAATTGCTGGTAGAGCTACAACTTAAACCAGCTCATCGGATGTAATCTTGACCAATCCTCACTCTGGATTATATCATGTAACAACTGCGGTGCTATGTGTTGGATGTGGTGAAAACTCATTCCCGAGGGAAGAATCGCAATAAGTGTTTAATTCAAAAAGAAGCACTGATAAGAGTCACCATCTTGTAACTTTACAACCAAAGAAACTTAACTTAGCAGTCAAAGGGATATACCCATTTTTATAGATGGAAGATTATTGTTTTTCTGCAATCTTAGGTTTAAATATTTTTGGGATAAGTTTGCTATCTTACAGGGCCATTCATCAAATTGAGATAGGCCATTATTGCTTATGCAGATGCAAAAATTGATATTCAAGTGGGAGACGTTGGGGCGGGATAAATGTAAAGTAGGGGGAGGTAGCGCCGCATATGGGTCACATCGTGGGTCACTAACAAGGGTAATAGCTACACCTTTTTTCTTGGCAGTATGGTCAGAAAAGTGTTTATCACGGGTGGTATCGTGGATGGCAGTATTATTGCGGTGCATATCGCATGTGAAAAAAACAAAAACAATATAGACACATCTACAAGGCATTTCTGGACCAATAAAAATGACTGTTTTTATCAGGTCAACCTTCCTAAAAGCATTTTGTGAGTGTTGAGTGTACTTGTACATGCATACTTCATGCCTCACCAGGCTCGCCACAGTTGACAACACGTGGAAGAAGAATAACCTGAACAGCCAAGGCCACTTCCAAAATGTCGGAGGGAAGTACAAGCAGCATAGGCAGAGGCTCTGCTGCCGCAGCCACAGCCTCAGGCAAGGGCCCAGCGGCAAGCACACAGATGGCCATGGTGTGGGAGATACTGCATTAGTCAATACATTAAATTTCCTCATGACAGGCAGGACTTGATGGACTTGAAGAGAGGTTTCTATGCCTTCGTACACTTTCCTAATGTTGTCGGAGCTATCAACTGCACGCACATGGCCATTGTTCCACTCCATCAGAGGGAGGAGATGTTCCACAACAGAAAGCTTTTCCACTCCCTCAACATGCAAGTGTTCTGAGACGCTAGAATCTGCATCCTGGAAATGGTGGCCAGGTACCAGGGGGCCACACAAAATTCCTTTATACTTAGGCAATTGGGCCTCTTGACAATTTAGAGGCTGGCCTGTGTGGTGACGCTTGGCTCATAGGTAAGACACACTTTTCTTTCTTAATTCCATTTCTGCCTATAGGAATGTGGCTAATGGCACCCAAATCATGTGTGTGTTAGGGATGTGCAGAGCAAAAGTTTATGTTCATAAGTCCATAAGTCAAAAGGAGGGGTCAATTTCGGTCAATATGGACATATGGAGAATTCCATAAGTTGAGTCTATGTCCATACGTGCAAATAAAAATTTAAACCCCTCACCCTCCTTAATCCCCGCCAAGATGCGGTTAGTGTAGCTGGGTTCAAAAAAGGTTTGCATAAGTTCTTGGAGGAGAAGTCCATTAATGGCTACGAATCGATTATCCTTAGGGAGTAGCCACCACTATTCACTGCACCGGTAGCACGGGCTCTTCTTAGCGTTTGGGTAATTGTCAAGGTTCTTGTGGCCCGGTTTGATTTGGGGGAGCCCCTGATTTCTGACGATTTTAAAAATATCGGACGATATTTTCAATCGTCCGAAGCCAGATTCACATCCCTAACCAATAGAACAGATAATTTCATACAAAGCGTTATATATTATACATAAGATTCTCTATGGTGAAATGACAGAATGGCTAAACACCACAATTAGACTACATGTACCTCAATGAGAATTAAGATCGGCAAATAAAGGCCCGTTAGTAGTACCCACTATAAAATAAGCACATTTCAGTGAGATGAGAGACCACTCTATGTCAATCACAAGAGCAAGATTATGGAATAAATTGCCATTGGAATTGAGGCTTCAACAAGATAAGAAAAGGTTTAGAAAAGAACTAAAAATCTGGCTTTTCCGACAGTCCTATGAGAGTGATAGCTAAACCACAAGCTGAACCACAAATATTTTCTTTTTATCTTTTATGTTATTTTAAAGTAACTTTATTAAGTTTAGAAAAACCCTGTTTACATTAGGATAATTTGTAATAATATGTTAAGCTTTTATTCCATTTTTATGTATTTAATTTGAATATTTTATTGTGAACCATAGTGATGGAATTTACTGTGAAACGATATAGAAAAACTGTACAAACAAACAAATAAATAAATAAATAGATTCCCAAGGATCTCTGCACCGTGCGATATGCTTCCTTTGAGTCAGCGGTGTCGATGGTTCGTCGTTGTGGCACTGAGGCCCTGATGGCAAAAGTGGATAATGAGTCTGCCTTCCTGCTGCTCCCGATCCACCCTGAATCTTTCCCATTTTTGGGTTTACATTTTCAGGAGGCATTCTATTTTGCAAATGTCTGCCTCTGGGGTGTTCCATCGCCTGTGTTTATTTTGAAACATTTAGTTCATTTGTTCATTGGGTGGTTGTCAAATGAGCTGGGGCAGCGAACATTGTGCATTATTTGGACGATTTTCTTTTTGTTGGTGACTCATCTTCATCGACTTGCTTGCACCTGTTGACCTGTTTCCAGAGCACTGCTTCTGACTTTGGCATACCGTTAGCAGAAGACAAGACTGAGGGTCCTTGTACTTGGCTGGTTTTCTTGGGCATTGAGTTGGACTCGGTCGAGATGATCTCATGCTTGCTGGTAGACAAAGTGATGGTCATGAGGAATCTGGTGTCCAATGCATTGCTGGCCAGAAAGCTAATGCTGCGCCAGATGCAATCCCTGGTGGGCAGTCTGAATTTTGCTTGCTGCGTACTTCCTATGGCAAGGTTTTTCTGAGAAGGTTGAGTTCCAGTATGGCGGGTTTATGGAAGAGCGGTCATTGCATTCGCATAACGGAGCGGTTGTGGTAGGATTTATGAATTAGGAATTGTTTCTTGTCTGTTCGTTATTGTGGTTCATTATTGTGGCAAGATGATTCGGTCTCGAACCGAATAATCTTGCCACAATAGGATTTATGAATTATGAATTGTTTTTTGTTGTTCGTTATTGTGGTTCGTTATTGTGGCAAGATGATTCGGTCTCGAACCGCGACTTTGAATTATTTATTGATGCTGCCAGATTGGTTGGTTTTGGTGCCTACTTCCAGGGTGCTTGGTGTGTGGCACCTTGGCCGGAGGACTGGAAGGAGGCTGGGGTTACCAAGAACATTGCATTCCTTGAATTGTTCCACATTGTCGTATCTGTATTTCAAGACAGGAGAGTTGTGTTTTGGTGTGACAACCAGAGTGTGGAGGATGTCATTAATAGGTGGTCTGTGAAGTGCATATTGGTGTCCGATCTGCTGCACGAGTTTCTGCTGCGCTGTATGGGATTTAATATCACTGTGTGGGCTAGGCATGTTCCCGGTGTTGCTAATGCTGTGACTGATTCTCTTTCTCATTGTAAATAGTCCTTATTTAGGAGCTTGCAATGGAAGCAAATCAGCAGGGAGAGTCAGTGCCACATTTCGTTTGGAATTTTGGTTCCTGGAAGCATGGAAGCTGCTCCGGGTATCATTAGCTCCGTCCACCTGGAGCGGTTATGTGGCATCTGCAAAAAAGTCTGTGTCTTTCCTGGCAGATTTGGGTTGGCAAGGGGATCCCATCTCAGATGAATACATCATACAGTTTATTGAGAGTGTGAGAGTGAGTGGGGCTTCCAGGGCATCAGTGGGTAGGCAATTGGCTGGATTCTCCTTTTTAATGAGTGCTCATGGCTGGGGTTTTCCCTTAGGGAGATTCCTGGTTCATCGGTTGATGCTGGGGTGGGCCCGTGGGTCCGCACCGGTGCACGATAAGCGTCTCCCTATTACTCATGAGATTTTGGGAAAACTATGGGAGTCATTGCTCGCTATTTCTAATAATGACTATGAGTGTTGTCTGTTTCGGCTCGCCTTTTTGTTCGCCTTTTTTGGAGCTTTTCCATTAGCAAGTTGGTAGCAAGAGCCTCCCAGGGGGTCTGAGGCTTCTGGCCTCTTATTTAGGAATGTGAGCATCCGGGATGATTCAGTTACCCTAGTTATTCATAGGTCCAAAACCGATGAGGCGGGTAGAGGGTCATTGGTGGTGCTCCACCCGATTCTGGGATTGCAGACCTGCCCTGTGGCGAACGCAGTGGCTTTTGGGAAAATTCACCGGGAGGGGGGTGGGTGACACTTTCTGGTTCACCATGACTTGCGACCCCTGACAAAGTATCAGTTTAAGGCAGTGTTGCAGATGTGTTTGTCTGCGTTGGGGGTAGATACCACGAGTTTTGGTATTCACTCCTTCTGGATCGGTGCAGCGACATCTGTGGCGAGCTCCATTCTGTTGGGTGGAGTGATATAAAGGATTGGCTTGTGGAAGTTGGATGCTTTTACCGGATATGTGCAGCCTGGTAATTCTTAAGTCATCAAAGATATTGTTTTCTCTTTGCAGGTGCAGCATGCTGGGGGATAGTTTTGTGGACCGTGGGACATTCCTTCGTAGCCTGGGCCCATTCCCACACCCGTGGGTGCCCGTATGGGCCACATTTGGATTTGGAGGGCCAGGGGGTGAATGTTTGCTGGCTTGTGCGATGGGGAATGCATTGGGCGGAGTTGCTGCATTGTCTGCAAAAGGGGCTCAGCTGTTTTAGCTCGACGCAGGTTATAATCATCCACCTGGGTGGGAATGACTGGGGCAAAATGTCAGGCCACAGATTCATTGGCATTGTGTGCAGAAACCTGCTACTATAATCTGCTGCTCCGATATAATTCCAAGGTCTGCTTTGATCGCAAATAAGGTTTGGCACTGTTGCCATGCCAAGGCAAACCAGCAGATTGGCTCTTGGTTGGATGGTATGGGGGGTTTTCGTATTCACCATGATTGGGCCTGGGACCTCGAGGTGGGGTTATTTAGGGGGGATAGGGTCCATTTATCCTTTGTAGGCTTGTACCTCTTTTTGAATGTGCTGCAAGAGGCCTTGGGATACATATTGAGTGGGAATCCTGGCCGCATCTTTGAGGATCACAGTTAATTCTTACCTGTGCCTCTGGTGGGTAGCCTGAGCCGATTGGGGGAATATGCGGTGGTTAAAATTGTCTGACTTGACAGGGGTCAGGTCAGGGATTCCTAACAGAACAAACTGGGCACAGTTGTTGCTGGTACGACTCCTTGCTGGGGTGGTGGCAGGAGTCGACTTGGTCGGCTCCTTGCTGGGCAATGGCGGGGGGCGTTCCAATGATGTGCTTACATAAAGGCTGGGAAAGCCTGGGAGTGCCCATCTTGATGGTTGGTGGTGGATGGGAGGGGGAGGGGGAATCTGTTGTTATGATGAACTGGCTCGGGCTCCGGAATGTTATTAATAAAGCTGCAGCCTGTTTGATCCCCAACCTGGTGTTATGTGTATTCATTTCCTGTAAAGTGTCGGGCGTGGGCAGAAGCGTCAGTCCTGGCTACCCATATTACACCATCCATTGTGTGTGGCGGCACAGTAACTCTGTACTGAGGGCATGCTGAGCCGGTTTCTTCCATCTAGATGGCACAGTAACTCTGTGAAGAGCCTGTCCCAGTCTTCTTTGAAAAATTGTCTTCTTGGCCCTTACTGGCCAATTTATACATTTCAAGGCCCCTTGCCATGCCATGGCTTCCCACTTGGTGGGAGTGGGGTATATTTTTGGGGGACCTACTCCTGTCTCCTGTGGCATTTTGAATCTCCAAGACTGCTGATGGGTATCAATACAGCTGAGGACTCTGAGGGCTGCACCAGTGTGCGCTGAAGGATTTGCGTCAGGAGACTGGTGAGGTTGCTGATTGCTACAACAATTCTATTAGCATTTTCTGTGTTGGCATCCATAGTTTGCTGCAGGATCCTGTTCTGCCTGTCTACATATCTTCACAGGACCCATCTCTCTCCCCACAAGTGCCTGATTCAACTGCAGACATGCCTGCTGCAGCTGCCGGTGCTGGTTCCGGTCCTGGTTCCGGTGTGGGTACTGTTGGTGCTGTCTGTGATGGTGCTGGTGGCCCTGATTGTGGTGGTGACCCTCATGGTGGCGGTGGCAGTGCTGAAGGTGCTGGTGGTGTCTGAGGGTGCAACAGGGGCCACCATGTGGCCTGGTGATGGAGAGTCCGCAGGCTAGTATGTGGTGATGGTTCCTGATAAATGCTCATTCAAAGGTTGCCAGTCCAGATTGCCTGCCTCCATTAATGTCTCCATATCAAGGTCCACATGAAGTAGGGTTCTTGAGCCTAGGTGCTGCAGCAAGAACATCAACTGTGATTGCTCATGCTGCTGTTGCTGCTCTTCCTCCTCCCCGCACTGTGTCTCAGTATCCATCTGTATGGGCCTCTGTATCATTGGTATCGGGAAGCTGGTCCCAGGGGCATCCCGGCTCATCACAGTGGGTCCTGGTTATTCCTGATTTGATTTATAGAATGGTAAAGTTCAGCTGGTTTATTAAGCAAAGTTACAATTTTAGAGTAGATATATTGTTTTTTAGTTTTTAGAGCTTTGTTTTGATAATCCAAAAGATAACCCTTATATAGAGACTGATGTCTGATGGGTCTGGAGCTCAGGCAGGAACCAAGGTCTGGGATGTAACACTGGAATGGTGGAACAAGACAGGGGGTTGCTAATACTGGCAGGCTGGATATAGGAAGCTCAGGGAAGCCAGGGAACAAGGCTGGAGACAGGAGGCTCAGGGAAGCCACAATGCAAAAGGTTAAGAGAACCACCAGGAAAACAAGGTGAGAAGGCTTTGGAAAGCCACAAGGCAGAAGGCTGCAGCAAGCCACAAGGAATACAAGAAAGAAGGCTTTGGAAAGCCACAACGCAGAAGGCTACCTTGAGCCAAAAGGAAAACAAGACACGAGGGGCCAAGCAAGGAGCTGAGCAAACTCAGAGTTTAGAATGAGGCAGGGCTAAATACGTAGAGATTTGCTGAGTCATGAGGTCACGAGACTAGAGCTGGAAAGAGGGTAGGCACTAGGGATGTGAATCGTTTATCTGACAATTGAAAATATCGGACGATATTTTCAATCTCGTCAGATATCGGGGGGTCCCCGATAGCAATAGGAAACCCCACGATTAATTTCATGGGTTCTCTTATCGTTATGGGGGGGGGGGGGGGCGGGAAGAAAGAGCACTTAAAAGTAACACAAAAACACAGCCCGACCCTTTAAAATTAGTTCTTTAGTATCCTCCCACCCTCCGGACCCCTCCAACCCTAAAAAATTTTTTAAATACCTGGTGGTCCAGTGGGGGTCCCAGGAGCGTTCTCCCGCTCTCAGGCCGTCAGCTGCCAGTAAACATAATGGCGCCGATGGCCCTTTGCCCTTAGCATGTGACAGGGTATCCGTGCCATTGGCTGGCCCCTGTCACATGGTAGGAGCACTGGATGGCCTGTGCCATCACGGTATGCGGGGTCTCAGCTGCTATTTTCTGCTCAAGGCGAAAATGGAAGGCCCCAGTATACCGCGAATGGTGCGCCGGGCCTTCATCTTCGCTGCGGGTCCCGCGGCATGCCAGTGAGAGAGAATGTGTGTCGTGGAGGGAAGTGTGAGAGAGAGAGCAGGAGGGTGTGAGAGAGAGCATGGGGGGGGGGGGATGCTGGTGAGAGAGAATGTGGTGTGAGAGAGGAGAGGGAGTATGGGGGAGTGTGAGAGACAGCTTCGTAAATAAACTTTGCCAGCCTTGGCTTTAGCAAATGTGCCTCCATGTCCCTTGCCCTGGGTGAAAACAATTTTGTTTTTCCTTTTCAGCTAACGCTTCCATACAAGAGCATATATGCCAATAAAAAGGCTCGCTGCCCGGGTGTAGAATGGGTACAGTTGCTAGTCATTTTATATCACAGCATGGCCTGGGTGATCTTTGGCACTTGTTACATCCCACTAACAAAGATTTTACTTTTTTTACTTCCCTCATAAATCATATTCATATAGTGATTATGTTTTGGTATCCATTTCTCTGTTTCCATTTCTTACAACAGTTCACATTTATCCCATTCTTATATCTGATCATCTTATGGTATCACTTACTGTACATTGCGATGGCCTTCCTCATCCTTTTCAACCCCTACATGAAGGTTCAATACTGAAAAATGCCTTACTATTTAAGGACTGTCATTGATTCCTGTTTAGGCCTGATTCATTAAGGCTTTTCTCCCATTCTATGTCTATGGTAAAAATGCTTAGTGAATCATGCCCTTAGCAATAATGAAACTGATGATGTCACCAAAGCAATCCTTGGGAAGCCTTTAAGGGGACCTTGCAAGGGGACATCATTAGCTATTTTATTCGTCAGTCTAAAGAGCTTTGTCATGAAACTGACTTACTTGAAATATATATTAGGAGGCTAGAACAAGAGAGCATATGCACACTCAAAACTGACTTTTTTATCTGAGCTTTGAAATATCTATATAATACATTATGTTGCAATGCAGGTACATTTATATACCTTAGGAACTCTAGATGTTATTTGGAGGATAACAAAAGTGGTAGACTTCTAGCTTTCTAAGAAGCAAATTGGATAAAATAAAAAAAAAAGGTCACAGGAATACAAACCTCCAATAATAATCTGATACTAAGAGATGAGGAAATCACTGCTCAGTTTAGATAGTTATACTTGGATTTGTATACCTCTGGATCTCTTAATGATACCAATTTGCAACCTTTTTGTCTGTTCTTTAATCATCCATCTCTTTCTGAATTGGATAAGGAACATCTTGATTCAACTATTTCCCTTGCTGAGATTGTCACTGCCATTTCCTCATTGTGGCCAGGAAGTCTCTTGGTTTAGATAGATATTGCATAGGATTTTATAAAAATTGCTTCATGCAACTGGCATCAAAATTACTATCTTATTTCTAAGAACAGTCTATTGGGTAACCTTCTAAACACTTCAATGAAGGTAAAATATTAGTGTTTTCTAAACCTAATAGAGACCCTAGTTTAGTTGCTAATTTCAGATTGATATCACTCTTGAATGCTGATTATAAGATATTTGCTAAAACGTTTACTAGTAGTTTAGAATGGGTAATACCTACCCTTACTGATACTGAGCAGACAGGATTTATCAAGGGGCACCAGATTACAGATAATGCATGGCTCTGTCATAATATAATTGTACTGGCTCTTGACATTCTGGATCCCATGATTGCCATTTCCATAGATGCTGAAAAAGCTTTCGATCATGTGGAATGGGATTACCTTTTTAATGTTTTGAAATGGTATGGTTTTGGTGATTCCTTTATCGGGTGTATATGTAGAAATGTACCATCAACCAAGTTTGTACTTATTAGTAAATAATATTTTATTTTTTACCTTCCTTTTGGGTAGGAGCACTGTAGACACAGCTGCCCCCTTCCTCCTTATCTTTTTAATTTGTTCCTTGAACCACTTCTGCATGCTCTATGACAAGAACAAAGATTTACTGGTGTCTCAGTGAGAAGATTTGAATGTAAATGCTCTGCTTATGCAGATGACATTTAGTTATATGTTTGAAATCCTGAAACTGCACTGACAACTATTGATACTCTAATCTCCTCTTTCTCACAAATTTCTGCCTATAATGTTAATTGGCACAAATCTGAAATTATGTCTCTCAACTTTTTGGACCTCTGTGTCTCTCTTCCTAATTTTCATGTCCAGTGGGTTACAGATGTCTTATAATATCATGGTATTAGATTCAATAGCAATTTAGCATTGACTATTTCTAAATATAAAGATAGAATTTACAGTTTGTTGAATGATGCAGGTAATCGATGGCCTCCTCTATATTTAACTTGGTGGGATAGGCTTGATGCAATTAAAATGGTACTGGCCCCACAAATGAACTTTGTTTTAAGTATGGTTCCCTTCCTATTTTATTTCCAGATAACTTTTATCAGGAAGTAGAAAAGATTTTGGTTGATTTCCTTCGAAGGGGTAAAGTATCCAGAATTGTGCTTAGGACATTAAAACTTGTGAGAGAAAAAGGTATGGTTAACTTTCCAGATTTTCTTTATTACTTTATATTTTAATTTTACAGCAAGTTGTACTTGGGTGCCTAAAAACAAGATTGTACACTATAGCCCTCTATGATGCATCTTGGAATAGGAGAAAGTTGCACCCATTCCTTTAATTCATCTCCTGAATTTTCCCTTACCAGTTCACATGTACTCAATAGATATATACAGGTCTACACCAGTGATCATCAAATGGTATGATTTGATATTGTAAAAAGGATACAGAAAGGTCACACTAAGATCCAAGTTTTGAATTTCAAAAATATGAACTTTGTCAAAATGGGGACCTTTCATCTGCCTTTGAAATTCTCCGTATATGTATCATTATGGTACAATCTTCTATTTAAGGTTGCTGGTAAATGTATTACCTGGAGAGCTTTGCAGACAGTGGGGATTTAGTCTATAGACCAAAATATAGAGGATGGGAATTTTTTCCATTTTCTATATTGCAATCGAGGTTTGGTTTACATTCTTCACAATGATTTCCTTGGACACATTGCCTATAGAAAGTTATACCTAACTTTTCAAACCTTATTATGAAAACTCCACTGCTAGCCACTTTAAAAATGTTGTCAGCCCAAGGACATGCTTCATATTTTTACAATTTTTTAAAGTGGCTAAATTGCCAGCTTGTATTGGTTTAGAAAAGGGCTGGGAAGACGAGTTAGGTGTTGATATACCAGTATCCTGCAAATATTATTAGTCTACTTCAGTAAAGGTCTCCCTTGCTTCACACAACACTCAATCTATGTTTTTCCTACCTCATAGAGCCATATGCACCCCTTGGGGTCTATACGGATCAAAACTTTTACCTACTCATAACTGCAGGTCTTGTGATGTACCTAATAGGCACTGCCTCATATGATATTTTATTGTCCTTAAATTTATGCCTTTTCGCAAGAGGTTTGAGGTAAGATTGAAAAATGTTTTATCATTTTCACATCCCTTGATTTATCTGATAATTTTTTTTTTAAACAGAATCTATCTTACTCTCAAAGTTGACTTTTATCTAGCTGTGGTGATTAAAATGATATTAACCAACTAGAAGAATGTTGCATCCCTAAATTCACATATTTGGTGGAGTTCATACCAGGTGAATTTTAAAAGAAGTTACATGTGTATATATGTAACATACTACTGTAGCAATTTTAAAAAGCCATTTATGCATCTAAAGTGCACTTACACGTGAATATCCTATGGACAATTCAAAGGTATATATTGTAGCAATGTTCAAAAGCCAATTGTGATATCTTGTGCCTCAGAACACAGCTTGCACTCAGCTAGTTGTTCCTGGGTCCTGCAAAACTCTTAAATATTTATCACACTTCACTGGGGATGCTCCAGGAGGAAGATAACTTAGCACCGGTTATTCATGCTTGCCTTATGCCCATTATAGTTCATGTACGATAATGTCCAAATAGTTCCTGGGTCAAGCCAAGTTGCAGTGAGGGCAACTTGAGCTCATCTGGCTCTGACAGTCCAGTCCCTACCCTGGTATGTGAATGCCAGCCACCCCTGGCCAGCACAAAAGGCCTAGGCCAATGTTCAAAACTTTTTTTAATACTTTGCTTGACCAAACTGCAACTAATCTACTAGGAAAAAAAGTTCAAGATCCTTGCAAGGTTTTGACCTTCCATAGAGTGTACTGCCAACCTCCCATGTGGCAGTTTTACACAGTCACAAACACCAAAGTTGCTTAACTGTTGTGATTATTTCTCCTAGCCTACCAATCCTGTAGTGTCCCTCCCCCACACAGCAGTTAAGGAAAAATGATGCATGATAACTTTGGATAACTAGTTGCTGGCTTTCCTTCTCCTACTGCTTCATGCACCCTACCTCCTTTACAGCTTTGCTTAGGCTGGTCTCTCTGGATCCTCTGCTTCTGAGCTTCCTTCCTCCTTCTGCTGCTTTGTGGTTGCTCTAAAGGGCAGAACCACACTTCCTTCCTGTCTTTATCTACTCCACCTGCACTAAAGTGGAAGGGACCTTGGCCTGCCCCAAATCCCTAAGGTCCCTCACCCAGAACTCCCTTCTGACACCCAATCCCTGTCCATATTGAGTTTTGCTGTTCTCCTGACTCTTACTTTGCTTTGTTCTGGGGATTTTTTTTTCTTTGTCAGGTACTTCTAGTGCTTCTTCTGCTGCCCTTCAGGTCTGCTCTGTGACATCTCTGTCACACCCACTTATGCAGGTAAAGTGCATTTATACATGCAAAACCCAATTGTAAACATGCAAAATGCTTTTTAAAATCAGACCCTGTATGTTTATATTATAAATATGAGAAAATGGCTGCTGTTAACATAATAGAATGACTAAGTGGATAATGAAAAGGAGACCTGTTAACAGATACTATACTTTAATTTGTCATCAGATTATTAATTGATATTCTTTTTCAATATTCTCATATTGTGTTAGGGAAATGTATACTTAATGTACTCAAGCTTCTATCTATTATTGTCTTACTGGTGCAAGTGTTGTTTATAGTTTTAGGTTTTATTGTATTTGACATTTGTCAAATACAATAAATACAATTTGTCGAATTTGTCAAATACAATAAATACAATAAATACAATTGAAATCCTTATTAAAGATATTTGAAATAAAAAATAAAATAAAATAAATCAGTTCTCTACCTTTTTTATACCAATGGCACACCAAAGTACTGAGTTTGCTTTGTTGTAGCACATCACTTTCCCTCCCCTGATATCATTACCTTCCCTCCACCACCACCCATCCTGGCATCCTCGCCTTCTCTTTCATCCCACCAACTGGCATCCCACCCTCCTATTCATCACCTAGCATCACCACTTTCCCTACCGTTCACTGTTCCCTCCCAGTATTACCATCTCTCCTTCCCTCTCTCCCCCCCCCCCCCCCAGCATCATCACCTTTCCTTCCCTCATTCCCTCCCTGGTAGCACAACTTGCCTTCCCTCTCCTCCCCACCCCTTGCATCATTCTTCCTCCCCTTCCACCTGATATTTTCAACTTCCTTTCATTTTCCTCCTCTCTCTTTACCCTGGGCAACACACTTCCCTCCCTCTCTGGCTTTACCATTTATTCCCTTCCCTTCTCCCCACCTCCCTGGAATTACCATCCTCCCTTGACTGATATTTAAAGGAAGAAAGCTTAAACATATTTCTTTTAGTCTCCATAACAAAAGAATGACTTGGAAAATTGGGATAGTGCTACTGATATTTTAGCATAGGGGGTGTCCAACTCTGGCCCTTGAAAGTCTCAATTCTGTTTTTTAGGACATTGCTAATGAATATGCATGGTAAAGATTTGAATACCTTCGAGGCAATGTACATACAAAAGTAACTCTTTCATATTTATCTGGATTATCTTAAAAACCTGACAGGAATGTGGCTCTCAAGAACTGGAGTTGGACACTGCAATTTTAGCAGCTTTATGTTTTAAAGTGACAAATTAATTAAGCACAGAATTTATTCAGTCCATACAACACATGTGCACATTATTGGTAGATAGTATTGTGAAGGTGAAATCTGTAATTTTCAAAAGTTGATACTGCATCCCTTCTTCATGTGCTGTACTTCGGTGTGGAAATCTTTCTTTGTCAAATGTCAAACTACTATATCAATAATCCATTTTAATTGACAACTTGACACAAAATTGTTTTGCAGAGTTTTTCAAGATGATATGATTCATAGCATCCTGAAGTAATTTGTTCCATCTGGGAAAATGATTTCCAATTAACACTGCTTAACATAATGTGTCACAGAATACTGCTCACCACATTGCATATGTCACATATATTAAAGATATAGCATGATAACTCTGAAATTCTGATAATGGTAACACCAAAATATTAGTTAGACATAATATATTATTAAATATTGCAAATGGAATTATTAATGGAGAACAACACTTACACTACTATCAACTAACAATTTTTATGTTCTTGAATTTAAGATAGCAGAATTGAGAACCACTTTAGTAATATAGAAATATAAGAATGCTGGCAGAAAAGGACTAAATTGGTAATCCAGTCTGCTTAGCAAGCTTATGGTAGTATCTGCCGTGCTATACAAGTCAAACTTATACTTAGATTCCCAGACCTTTTTTAAACACAGCTAGAATAACTGCATTAACCACATCCTCTGGCAACAAATTCCAGAGTTTAATTGATCTTCAACAGAGTTGACACGTCATAGGGAGCAAAGAAAATGAGATGTGATTTACGGAAGCTTGTACAGTGGTTGAAGATATGGCAGCTGGGATTCAATGCCAAGAAGTGCAGATTCATGCATCTAGGTTGTGGTAATCCAAAAGAGATTTATGTGATGGGGGGGGGGGGGGGGGGTGAAGGGCTGTTGTATATGGAGCAAGAGAGAGACCCTGGGATGATAGTGTCTAGCGACTGAAGATCTAGAGTGTGGTAATCAAAAAGAGCTGTATGTGATGAGGGGGTGAAGGGATGTTGTACATGGAGCAAGAGAGAGAGACCTTGGGATGATAGTGTCTAGCGATCTGAAGATGTCGAAGCAACATGACAAGGCTATAGCTAAAGCCAGAAGAATGCTGGGCTGCATAGAGAGAGGAATAACCAATAAGAAAAGGAGGTTATAATTCACATGTAAGGTCCTTTGTGAGGCCTCACCTGGAGTACTGTGTTCAGTTCTGGAAACTGTATATCAATAGTGACAGAGATAGGATGGAGGCAGTCCAGAGAAGGGTAACCAAAACGGTGGGTGGTCTCCATCAAATGACTTACGAAGAGAGGTTGAAGGACCTAAATATGTATACCCTGGAGGAGAGGGGGAGCAGGGATGATATGATACAGACCTTCAGATACCTGTTAGAAAGAAATCATTAGATCTAGGAGTCACAAAATGAAACTCCAGGGAGGATGACTCATAACCAATGTCAGGAAATATTTCTTCATGGAGAGGGTGGTGAATGCCTGGAATACCCTTCTGGAGGAGGTGGTGAAGACAAAACAGTGCATCCTTATTCTTGTTCTTAGGGAACCCACCCACCAGCTAACTCTGGCTGCACTATAGGCAGGTCTAAAGTTAGATGAAAATAGATATCCTGCT
This sequence comes from Rhinatrema bivittatum, assembly GCF_901001135.1. Lineage (NCBI taxonomy): Eukaryota > Metazoa > Chordata > Amphibia > Gymnophiona > Rhinatrematidae > Rhinatrema > Rhinatrema bivittatum. Next base: position 167,882,835 of record NC_042615.1, read on the forward strand.
AACCTTTAAGATAGCCGGGTATATTCAGCGGTGCTTCCGTGCTGCTGAATATCCCAGTTATGTTCCCCAGATAGATGTATCCGGCTAACTTAACTACCCCCTAAGTAGCTGAATATGGACCTATTTGAATCTAAATAATGATCAGCTTTTTGGCATCTAAAGCTATTCAATTGTGTTATTTGGGTTGATAATAATAGTACATTATTTGAGCATAATACTAATCCTTTGATTTAATTTATGACATTAACAGAAGAGTATAATAAGACATTATCAGAAGAGTTTATCTAAACAATAAAGCTGACTTTGACTTGATATTTCAATGAAAGTGGACTCTATCCATTATCTAGAAACCATAAAAAGTAATGAAAATTACATTTCTAAATTAGGATATTTTGAGCACTCTCACTGCTGTGAAATACTGCTGCATTTTGTGCTGCCCTGTAACTGAACTAGCCCAAACTGAGTTTAATTTACTGGAATCACTCATGGAAAGTTCATAAATCATTAAAATGATTCCAAGCAATATTGAAACATAATGGTGTATGAAAATTGAAAGGCCTGTCTAGCATGTCCCTTATCCTTTCCTTCTGCTAGATTAAATACCCTACATAATCTTTGTCTTTACCTTCACTTTCAGACCACTAGTCATAAATAAATTTATCAAAAATTAGCTCTATGATAAATCTAAAAATTCCCTGTAAATTCTGGCAATCTGCACATCAGCTGAATTTCCAAACTAGCAATACATGCTTGAGCATATCTCTGAATTCATTCCAAGGGTTTGAAAATGTTCTTGAGGATGTTTAAAACACACACACAGACACACAGACTCTTTCATATGTACTTAGGCAAAGTGTAATTCATTTTTTCATCACAATATGGACTTTGGAATTGTTATGCAATTTGAGGTAGATTTTAATAGAAGCGCGCGGTTATAATGTGCGCGCGCTACCCAGCATGCACACATGTATGCCCGATTTTATAACTTGTGCGCGCAGGTGCACGCAAGTTAGAAAATTGGGGGTTAGTGTGCACAAGGGGTTGAAGTAAGTTGTGCATGCCGGCCAACTGCCGGCGTGTGACCCCCAGCACAGCAGCCAATGGCCGCTGTGCCGGGAGAATCTGACCCCGCCTCACCCTCCGGACTGCCAAGCCCTTTCCCACCTCCCCACCCCTTTTTCCATGCTCTGGGACTTACACGCATCCCGGGGCTTTAAGTGCATTGCTGGGCCTTTTTAAAATAGGTCCGGCGCTCATAGGACCGGTTACGTGCATAAATCTGGAGGATTTATGAGCGTAACCCTTTGAAAATCTGGCCCTTTGTGTGGTTATCATGTCATATTTACTCATAAGCAGTGTTTTTCATTTTTAGAAAGAAAGGTGCTGGTACTCAGGTGCAGGGCCATCCTTAGAGTGCATGATGAGAAAAATCAGAGCAGCCAGCTCGTGCCCACCTCTACAGTAACCCTACTCCTCTTCCTGCCCTACTTGTGCTTTTCACAGATTTAGATTCAGTAAATTTTAATGCCAAGAAGAAATTTGTACATATGTTGCCAAATTAACACATTAAGGAGGACATTTTCAAAGGAGTTACGTGCGTAAATGTAACATACTATCGAGGCAATTTTCAAAAATCATTTACTCAAGTAAAGTGCACGTATGTGAATAAATCCTATGAAAAATTCAATGGCATATATCGTAGCAGCAATATTCAAAAGACCACATACACAAATAAAGTACATTTACAATTGTAAAGCCCAATTTTATGTGTCTAAATGCTTTTTAAAATCAGGCCTTAAGTGGTTAAAAGTAGAATAATGAAGAAAAAATACCTAATAGTGATAATAACAGTAATTACAATTGTAAGATGCAGAATGGTTTATAATATGGACAATTATTAGGTAGTGGTACTGGTATTCTGAATTGTTCTTGATTGTGTCATAGAACTCTATTGGCTAGTACCAATAGAGTTGGTTTCCTACTCCATCCAGGAACCCCCCCCCCCCCCCTTCCCAAGCAGCAGCCTACAGAGATCTGGAAAGAAGGTGTGAGACTAGAGGAAAAAGAATAAAGCAGAGAACAACTACTTTGCTATAAAATCTAGCCCCTCCCCTCCTGTCATTTCTCTGGGATTAATGCAGAACTGAAAAAAAGGCACTAAGTACCTTTAAGTACCTGTAGAAAAAAAAATACCTTGCTCACAATTATTGTATAATTGAAGCAAATATGTGGAATTACAACAACTTTTGGTTATAAGGTTCCAGATGAATAGGAACAATGAGTGAAATGGCAAGAAAGAATGGTCATGTATCACTGAAACAAATATCGATACTAAAGATATGTGAACGCACATGGGCCTGTTCACCTCTCCAACTCCTCTGCAGGTCCCGGGTCGACCTCCCCAGCAGCAGCCACAAGCTCCTCCAGGCCTTGGCATCCTGTGGCGGCAATCGCCGGGGCTTCCTCAGCGCACCAGGCCTCATGGCGGGGCTAGGCGTCCTCTGTGGCATCGACCCCGCCCCTAGGCATGCGTGCGCAGACTGCCCAGTCCCTTAAAGGGCCAGGGGTGGGTCCTAGCTCCGCGGCACGCCCTGATTGAACACAGTATTAAAGGAAGTGCCTGCCTGCACTTCCTTGCCTTGGCAATCGGGTCGACACCGTGTGTGTGCTAGTTTGCCTCCATGTCTCATTATTTGTTCCAGTCTTGCTCCAGTCCTGTTCCAGCATCCTCCTGCGCCAGCGTCTTTCTGTTCCAGCGTCTGTCAGTTCCTACGTTCCCCCAGGTAGTACCTCTTGGACTGACTCTCTGGTACTGACCTCTAGGGATGTGAATCGTTTTTTGACGATTTAAAATATCGTCCGATATATTTTAAATCGTCAAAAATCGTTAGAGGCGCGATACAATAGGAATTCCCCCGATTTATCGTCAAAAATCATAAATCGGGGGAAGGGGGAGGGGCTACCTTTGCCCTGTCATATGACAGGGCAAACTTGCCAAAAGTCCCTGGGGGTCCAGCAGGGGTCCGGGAGCGATCTCCTGCGCTCATGACGTCGGGGGACAGGAACCAAAATGGCGCCGGCGCTACCTTTGCCCTGTCATATGACAGGGCAAAGGTAGCGCCGGCGCCATTTCTATTAACGCAGCCGTGGCCCGAGAGTGGAAGATCACACCGGGACCCCCCACTGGACCCCAGGTAATTTAAAACATTTTGGGGGGGGGGGGTTCGGGAGGGTGGGGGATTTATTTTAAAGGGTCGGGGTGGGTTTTAGGGTTGTTTTAGTGTGCCGGTTTTCCCGCCCTCCCCCGATTTATGATTTAAACGATTTAAAAAAAAAAACAAGACCGCGACGATCAGATTCCCTCCCCCCCAAGCCAAAATCGATCGTTAAGACGATCGATCACACGATTCACATCTCTACTGACCTCTGCCTGTTCTTGACAATGTTGATCGCTGCCCAGATACTGACCTCTGCCTGTTTGTGACTACACTGACCGCTGCCCAGATACTGACCCCTGCCTGTCTACTCAACCACGACAGACCTCTGGAACCTGACCTCTGTTTTGGCTGACTTTTCTCAGACTGACCTTTGGAACTTGACCTCTGTTTTGGCTGACTACTCTCAGACTGACCTTTGGAACTTGACCTCTTCTACTTCTGACCTTGCTTCCTTGATTCTGGCCTTGATTCTAGCCTTGTCATCTCAGACACTGTTCTGGCCTTCTCTGGTCCCTCAGACCCCTAGCCTTGACGTCAACCGCATACCCTTGATCCTGGTGGGCACACCACTGAACTTCCTTTCTGGGAGACCCTGTGAGGCCCAACTAAGTCCAAGCGGCCCGGGTCCCCAAGGGTTCCACCCGGGGGGACCGCGGGCTTCCAGTGGTGAAGCTCCAGCTAGCCTCTGTCTCCTCCTGTGCTCTGCCTCCTGGTGGCAGGAGCTTCCTGGGTTGGACCAGGGAGCCTATCAACCCTGCTCCAGAACAAGGGTCCACCTCTAGGCGCAACAAAAACAAGATTGCTGGTTTGTCAAATTAGTTTGCCAAACATTTTTTTAAGTCTGACATGGATTCCTTGAATCATCAAATCTGGGAAAGAAATGAAATGTCCATTAAACTCAAACTAGATTTATATTTGTTGGTTCAAGTTGAAACCTTAAAATAAATGGTTAGCTGAAATTCAAAAATCCAGAATTGATCTTGCTTTATGAGTAGAATATTTTTGTTATTCCCTCTTGGATAGTGATAATTATATTCAATTAAGAATAATATTTCCTGGATAATGGTATTTAGACTTAAAATGTGACACAAACATTTCATTCTTTACATTGCTTTTACACTCCACAGTGATCATTCTAAAAGAATGCATAATCATCCTAATGTATGTGAAAGCACAAGGACATAATCCAGTACATTATCAATAGGGATGTGAATCATTTTTTGACGATTTAAAATATCGTCCGATATTTTTTAAATTGTCATTAATCGTTAAAGAGTGCGATTTATCATGAAAAAAATTGTTAATTGGGTTAGTGCACACTAACGGGAGTTAGGACACAACCTAAAAACCCACACCGACCCTTTAAAACCGCTCCCTTAGCCTCCACCACCCTCCCGACCCCCCAAAAAAATGTTTTAAAATTACCAGGTGGTCCAGCGGGGGCCCCAGGAGCGTTCTCTTGCGCTTGGGCTGTCGGCCGATAAACAAAAAACCCACCCCGACCTTTTAAAACCGCTCCCTTAACCTCTACTGAAGAGTAGTAAATTACTTGGACCAGATGGTATACACCCCAGGGTTCTGAAGGAACTAAAAAATGACATTTCAAATCAATTAGTTAATGTTTGTAACCAATCATTAAAATCATTCATTGTACATGAAGACTGGAGGGTGGCTAAGGTAACCCCAATATTTAAAAAGGGCTCAAGGGATGATCTGGGAAACTATAGACCAGATAATTTGACATCAATGCCAGGAAAAGTAATGGATAGTGTTCTAAAGGTCCAAATCATGGAAAATATAGAAAGACATGGTTTAAAGGAACAAAGTTAGTATGGCTTTACCCAAGGCGAGTCTTGCCTCTCAAATCTGCTTCACTTTTTTGAAGGAGTTAATAAATATGTAGATAAAGGTGAACTGGTAGATATAGTGTATTTGGATTTTCAGAAGGCATTTGACAAAGTTCCTCTTGAGAGGCTTCTAAGAAAAGTAAAAAGTCATGGGATAGGTGGCGATGTCCTTTTGTGGATTACAAACTGGTTAAAAGATAAGAAACAGAGAGAAGGATTAAATGGACAATTTTCTCAGTGGAAAAGGGTAAACAGTGGAGTGCCTCATGGATCTGTATTAGGACCTTGCTTTTCAATATATTTATAAATGATCTGGAAAGGAATATGACGAGTGAGGTAATCAAATTTGCACATGATACAAAATTATTCAGAGTAGTTAAATCACAAGTGGATTGGGATAAATTGAAGGAGGACCTTGTGAAACTGAAAAATTGGGCATCCAAATGGCAGATGGAATTTAATGAGAATAAGTACAAGGTGATACATATAGGGAAAATTAATTAATGTTGTAATTACATGATGTTAGGTTCCATATTAGGAGTTACCATCCAGGAAAGAGATCTAGGCATCATAATTGGTAATACATTGAAATCTTTAGCTCAGTTTGCTGCGGCAGTAAAAAAAAACAGAATGTTAGGAATTATTAGGAAGAGAATGGTGAATAAAAAAAAATGTCATAATGCTTCTGTATCACCCCATGGTGAAACCGTACCTTGAATACTGTGTTCCGTTCTGGTTGCCGTATCTCAAAGAAGATATAGTTGTAATGGAGACGGTACAGAGAAGGGTGAACAAAATCATAAATGGGATGGAACAGCTTTCCTATGAGGAAAGACTAAAGAGATTAGGGCTGTTCAGCTTGGAGAAGAGGCAGCTGAGAGGGGATATGATAGAAGTCTTTAAAATCATGAGAGGTCTAGAACAGTTAAATGTGAATTGGTTATTTACACTTTTGGATATTAGAAGAACTAGGGGGCACACCATGAAGTTAGCATGTAGCACATTTAAAACTAATCAGAGAAAATTATTTTTCACTCAATGCACAATTAAACTCTGTAATTTGTTGCCAGAGGATGGGGTAAGAGCAATTAGCGTAGCTGTGTTTAAAAAAGGTTTGGATAAGTTCTTGGAGGAGAAGTCCATTACCTGCTATTAATCAAGTTGACTTAGAAAATAGCCACTGCTATTACTAGCATCAGTAGCATGGGATCTACTTAGTTTTTGGGTTCTTGACAGGTACTTGTAGCCTGGTTTGGCCTCTGTTGGAAACAGGATGCTGAGCTTGATGGACCCTTGGTCTGACCCAGTATGGCATTTTCTTATGTTCTTATGCTTTGTAAACAATACTGGGGATGTTGACTAGAGGAGTTTGCAGAATATGTGGGTATATGCATCTGGGGCTGGCAGGGTGCATGTAGCTAGGGAGTGGTGGCAGAGGAGTTGGGTAGTTGTGTGGGCCTAGGGAGTGATAGACAGTTGGTGTGGCTGAGGGAGGTGTGGCTGAGCATGTATATGGCTAGGAGGGTGGCTAGTATGTGAGGTATGTGGCTGAGAGCCTGAATTGACTGAGGGGGCCCCTCCCCATTGCACTCCACCTCCCTCTTCTCTTATTCACTCTCATTCCTCTACCCCCAACCACTTCCACCCTTTCCACTCCATCCTCCCCATTACCCTTTTCTCTCTCCCTCCTCTCCTTCCTCTTCCCCCTTTTCACTCACTTCAACCATCAACTTCTGTGGCAGTACCTCTTCATGGGATGATGGTTCTTGTGGTCCCTGCCAGATCTTCTGCATTGCCTCTTCTTAGAACAGTGGGTCTTGGGCTCTCCACCAGTCTCTCTCTGATGTTGTCATCTGGCTGCTGCTCTCATGCCTCTTTATGATTCATGCAAGAGCAATGGCCAGATGACATAATCTTAGCTCCTAAAAGTGAGTCCATTTCCAGGGGCTTTTGGTTAGGACTGAAAAACTCAATTTTCCCATTGATTTTTTTGTTTGTTTGTTTTAACCAAAACTCTGAAGTCCTATTTATAAATAACTCTCTGAGAGATTATATGGCAGGAAAGCCAACTCCATAAACAGGCCTGATTTTCAGGATATCCAAGATAAATAATCATGATATATATATAAGTGTGTATATATATATAGATAGATAGATAGATAGATAGATAGATAGATAGATATAGATATATAGATATATATATATAGATAGATAGATAGATAGATACACACACATACACACACTTATAATGCATGCAAATCTCTCATGCATTTTCATTGTGGATAACCTGAAAACCTGGTTTATTTGTGGCTCTTGAGGACAGGAGTTGGCCACTCTTGATCTATAGGGTCTTATACTAATTAGTATTATCATTAATGCCCATAGTTAATGAGTATTAACACAGTTTAACACAGGTGCTAGCTCATTCCTTTGTGCTACTGATGTTGAGACAAGCTATTTGCATTTACATTAGTGTTAATGCAAGTTTATTAGTACATATAAAATTAAGATAATCATTATTATTATGCATTCATTGAGTATTACTATGCTAATATCCATAAAGTTTAAGGTAACCCTCTTGCCACTGAAGAATAGATTCTTCATTTAGATGGTCAGTGTGCCAATGGGAAGAGGGTAGAAGAATAGCAACCCAACAATCATCCTTAAAAGACATTTTGTAGGGAGTTAGGAAGTGGGGGTTTAAGGGCTAGCGGACCAATTTTTCCTTTTTAGGGTAAGAGGGACATATGGGTAAATTTTATAAGGAGCACACATGCTCCTGTATTTTGAAAGAGAGTGACTCTGTTTAGAGTCAGTCCGACACTCTATATATAGGTTCCACTCTAGAGGGGCACTTTGAATCAGAGAGGGTTTCAGGAGGTAGACAGGGGTTAGAGGGCATAGTTACAGACACATTCAGTGGTATTCATAGACAAGCTGACATCAGTAAAGAATTATAGTCCTTATAAGTGATGAAAAGTCTAACAAGAGGAATTGATTTATACACTGCAGTGCTAGCTGCATTGTACAACTCTATTCCTTTTCATCACTTATAAGGGCTCTAATTCTTTACTGATGTCAATTTTACTATGCATATGAATACCTCTGAATGTGTCTGTAATAACACCACCCCTAAACCCAACCCAGCTCCTTAAAAACCACCCTGAATCAAAGGGCCCCTCTAGAGTGTTACCTATATATAGACTGTCAGAATGACTATACAGAGGCTCTCTCTCTCTCACACTCTCACACAGCAAAGTTATGTGTGTTGCCTGTGCATCAGTGTTACACTTGCCTCCTTATTCTGTGCATGCTTTCTTAAAATTTGTGGTACTTGCACACAGCCCACATACATGTGGCTATTTTTGCACACGCAATGCTTTTAAAATCTTCCTCATAGTTTGGCAGGCTCCCTTTTAACATTGGTCCTTCAAGAGTAGAGGGGAAGTATTGAGCGCACAAGGAGACAAATAAAAACTGCAGGAGTGGGGGGAACTAGGGGGGGGGGGAAAGAAAATTGGGGTGGGCAGTATGCTGTGTTCTTGTGGGTTCTACACTGTTTGCACTGTTGTAATCATGTGCTTACGTACTGTGTTTTACAAGTTTTCATGGTGTCATTGCTGGTTGTCTCTGCCACCCATGTTAATAAAAAACTATTTTGAAAAAAAACAAAACTGCAGGAGTGTGCGGGTCTGGCCCTTAGCCTGAATGGAGAGCATTAATCGCCGATCGGATATTTTTAGTGGCTCCTCCTCCTTCAAATATGATATTTCTTCTTTGAACTATGTCAAATGATATTTTTTTATCCACAGTGACTATCTCCTATACAGAACTTGTATTTTTCCACACAAATACTGTTTGGCAAAACCAACATTTTCAGATATTCACCCTCCAGAGTCTAAAAAGAATGGCTTAGAATCAGTCTTTCTATTATTTAAATCTAAGTTGATTGGAAGTCTACAAATGCACTTTAGGATGAATAATGGTGCATAGATATATGAAAGATATATCTCCAAATTCATAAAAAAAATGTTAAAAGTTTATGGTAAGCTTTTTTAACCACTTGACATTCTGTAAATGGAGGTCTATAATGAGGGCTCCTTAACATAAAGAAAAACAAGAAATACTGCCTATTTTGATGCTTTTGTAGATTCCAGAAAAGGTTACATGAAGAATAAGTTAATGGACTGAAGTTTATAGTTGTGTGTATAACTGTCAAATCACTGTGTAAATTACCTTTCTTTTCTGCTGGCTGGAAAGAAAAATAATCCAATATATTGTTAATAAAAATTGAAAGGTCATATGTAAATATCACAGATCTTGAAAATGAACCAGAAAGAAAAAAGAGAGTTTGTTAAAAAATATCATTTCATATGCTGCATCAAAGTAAGTAAAATTTGATAGAGCATGAAGAATGTATTTCTGTGATTTTTTCCCCCAATAAACTGTAAAATTTTCCATTAAAAATAGTTCAGATTTTTAATTGAAATATTAAAAATATTTATCAGAACACACTCAGTTGGTATAACTGTAAAAAGACAGTAAAGAGATGCAGAATATTACTGAAGTTTGTCAAGCTACTCTTCCAAGGGATGCTGTTCTTTTGAGGGCTTCAGAATTAATTCAGTTACTATGTCCATATAGTTATATTTGGTTTGAATGAGCTTAGGTTTTAAAAGATACAGTACTAAATATTTTAGGATTGCTATACTTAAGATTTAACCAGGCTGATGGAAACACTGAGCAGACTAGGCGGCTGCCTACAGCCCCACACTTTTTTGAGGTGGTGCCATGATGTCCTCTCTATCTTCTAGCCTACCTGGCCCAACAGAGAAATCCTGTTGAGTGGGCCTATATGATCTGGAAAGAGAGATCATTTCCACCACCAGAGGAAGATTGAACAGGCTGTGGCATCAGTTTACAACCGGAGAAAAGAAACAGGTAAGAAGTAGACCTAATTGGCCACCTAGTCCATTTAATTCAGGAGGGGACCAGCATGAGGTTGGTTCTGTTCACTTTGAAGAAAGAAGGAGGAGGCAGAAGTATAGGGTGGGCCCCATAGATACAGGAAAGAAGAGTGGAAACAATGTTGGGTTGGCCTGAGCACTTCGAAGAAAAAAGTAGAAAGCAGCAGTCTTGGGTTGGCCTTGTGGTAGAAGGGGAAAAGAAGGAGGTAGACTAGTGTGGGTCCTGTGGATTCAGAAAAAACATAGGAGTCCACTCTGCCCAGCTGGAAGGAGGATGCTGTTGCAGCTTGTACTCAGAGGGGGAGAAGAGTAAGAATGCAGGTGTATGTTGGGGTATAGAGAGGGCATGTGTGATCAACTGAGATTACACATGTGTGGAGGGGAAACAGCATGTGTGAGTGTGGTAGAGGACATGTGACCAGAATTGCATACAATAATCAAGGTGCCATTGCGCCATACAGAAGCATTATGATATTATCTGCTTTATTCTCCATTCCTTTCCTAATAATTCCTATAATTCTATTTGTTTTCTTGGCTTTTGCTGCACACTAAGCAGAGGATTTCAACATATTATCCATGATGATCCCTGGATCCATTTCCTAGGTGATGACTCCCAATATGGAACCTTGAATTGTGTAACTTTAATTTGGGTGCATCACACTGTACTTGTCCACATTAAAAGAAACTGGTTAAGGTTTGTGTAAAGCATTGGAATTTAATGGAAAGTCCAAGAGTCGGCAAGTACTATAAGAGATAATGATTTGGAAAAACCTTGAAGACAGCTGGAGCAGAAGCAGGACCATCCTAAAACTACAAGAATGGTTTGAAGCCACAGCAGCAGGAGAAGTGGTGCTGGCATTTAACATTACAAAGGTAGATTAGATGCAGAGAAATGCAGCAAGAAAAGTTGCATCAAAGACCCAAGATATGTAGAGAAAGCAGAGGTAGGAAGAAAAATGGCATTAAAAGTCAAAGGCTACAAAATAGAGGCAAAAGTCAAAATAGAGGCAAAAGTCAAAGGCTACAAAATAGAGGCAAAATTGTACCTCTATTGCACCTCTATGGCATGAAGAATCCAGTATTCATAAGAGGTGCAGCAAGTGTGCAAAGCATTGGATTGCTATGACAAGAACAAGAGTCAGCAAATAACATAAGCGAACTTGGAAAGAATCTTGAAGACAGCAGAGCAGAAGTGGAATCATCTAAAGGGTCCAAGAGTGATTTGGAGTAAAGGCAGCATTGGCATTTAAAATCTCAAACACTAGCTGGTCAATTTCAAAAGCCCTAAGCGTGCTAAAGCCAGGAGATATGTGTATGACTCAGCCCCTTGTACACCACACAGATTTTAAAACCACACAAGTACGTGCATATCTCTCAGTGCGCACATACAATTTTTTTTTCACAAAAAGGATCAGAGCATGGTCTGGGCAGGGCACGGGCAGGACATGGACAGGCAGGGACTGAACCATGAAGTCTGCAAGCAAGTAGTTATGTGCACAAGCATGCACACAAGCATGCACCGGGGTCCCCTACCGTGCAACTTTACTTCTACTTTGGACATTGTCTAAGCCAGGGGTCTCCAGCCACCGGTCCGCAGACCAAGACCTGGCCGTTGTGGGTTTTTTGCCGGTCCGCGGCGCCGCCAAGCACTGGCAGTGTGTCGCATGCTCCCAGTCTCTCCTGCTGCTCTTCCTTCCCTGCTGCCGTTACTGCCGGGCTATCAGCACATTCAAGCCAGTGGGAACGGCAGCGGTGCTAGAAGCTATGGCATCTTTGGCTGGCCTTTTCTTCTTCCCGCGCCTACCCCCCCCCGTGACCCGGAACAGGAAGTGATACACAGAGCGGTGCGCGAGAAGGAGAAAGGCCATGCCACGTGGAAAGGTAGCATCGGCGGCAGCAGCATCGGTCCCTGAGCAATCGAAGCAGCTGGTAATCGGGAAAGGAGACAGCAGCATGAGCCTCCCACTGCCGATGGGATTCTTCTTTCTTGGCCTGCGGGGGCTGGAGGAGGAGGCTGCTGCAGCTACCATTTGTGCTCGGGGCGGGGGGGAGAGGAAGTGAGTGAGAGAAAGAGAGAGAATCAGCCAGCCTCCCTGTGTGTGATTGAGAGCATGTGTGTGATTGAGAGAAACTGGTCAGAGAGCTGATGTGTGTGTGTATATGTGAGAGACAATGAAAGTGATTGCTCAGGGAGATGACTGATGTGTATGTGTGTGAGAGAGAAAAAGCATGGAAGTGATAAATCTGGGTATGTGAGAAAGCATGGGAGTAAGAAGCCTGGTGTTGGGGGGGGGGGGTGTGAAAGAAAGCATGGGAGTGAGAAGCCTGTGTGTGTGTGTGTGTGTGCATGCATGAGAGAGAGAGACTGGTTGGTAAGGTGACAGTGTGTGTGAGAGAAAGAGACTGGTGTGTGTGAATATGAGAGAAAGATTGTGATTATGGGAATGAGAAGCCTGTGCATGTGAAGAGAGTGAACATGGGAGTGAGAAACCTGGGTATGTGTGAGGCACAGCATGGGAGAGAGAAGCCTGTATATCTGAAAGAGAACATGGGAGTGGGAAGCCTTTGTGTGTGTGTGTGTGTGTGTGTGTGTGTGTGTGTGTGTGTGTGTGTGTGAGTGAGAGAAAGAAAGTGATTATGGGAATGAGAAGCCTGTGCATGTGGAAAGAACAAGCATGGGAGTGAGAGACTGGTGAGTGTGTGTGTGTGTGTGTGTGTGTGTGTGTGTGTGTGTGAGGCAGAGAAAGTGATTATGAGAGTGAGAAGCCCATATATGTAAGTAGAACACGGGAGTGGGAAGCCTGTGTGTGTGTATGGCATGAGAGAAACTGTTCAGGAAGGTGACTGGTGTGTGTTTGCCAAAGACTGTTTGGGAGATGATTGGTGTGTGAGAGACAGAAACTGGTCATGGGGGCATGACTGGTATGGTGTGTGTGTGAGAGGCATGGGCACTAAGGAAGAGGACCATGAGTATAGAGCTTAGCTTCTACTGCTGCTTCTTGTGTTTGCCACGGCCTGCATGAAAGGGGAATAGGAGAGCTGCTGGAGGGGGTAAGTAAAGGTGGCTTTTTGAGTTTATTTTTCTGAATTGACTGCCATTTTAATTATGTGGTGTCTGCTTTTTTGAAATATTGTATTGGTGTTTGGAGAATGTTTAATAGTTTTTATGTGTTTTTAATTGTTGGATGTTATTCTGTTCATAAATGTTTTGAAACATTTATTCTGCTTATTAGTATAGTTTTACAATTATTTCTGTGTGGGGATCTATAGCTGCTTGCTAGTTCTGTTTTCCTAATAAGAGGTGTATTGGTTTTTAGGGCCTGATGTAATATTTGTAGTGTTGTCTTTTCATAGATAGGGTTGCTCCTGTTTGAGTGTATTCCATAATACAGGTGTAACTGTGTGCGGATTAGTTTATGTGCATTACTACAGATCCTGGGAGTATGTTAGGTCAGTTCTGTGTCTGTTACCGAGATGAGATATTTTACTAGCATGTAAGCGTTTGTATCAGTCTTATTTGTTGTGTTTTCTCAAGAGGACATGCATTGGTGGTAAACTGCTGTCTTTTCATAAGTAGGGCTATTGAGCCTGGAAGTAGAAAGAGTTTGAGTTGCTGTTACTGAGATGACACCAGAACCAGAACATCTTTTTTGTAGGGTGAGTTGTATGGGGAATGTCATAATGCAAACTGTACTTTTACATCTAGCCCCGTGACGATCATGGGTCAGTGTGTCATGCATGTGAGAACCTATGGTGAGTTGAGTCACATTCACATTATAAATGTGATAATTAAATAAGTGTGCACTAAAATCCAACCCCCTCCATAACCCCGCCTTCATATGACCAAAGCCCCGCTCCTGCCTCGCCCTGCAGGGCCATGGAAAAATGGTCTTGTTTGAAGCCGGTCCCTGGTGCAAAAAAGGTTGGGAACCACTGGTCTAAGCCATGTAATAAAAAAATAGGCTAGTTAGCAGGGTTTTAAGTGTCACAGGTATAAGAGTAATAGGGAGGCTAGTTAGCTATTAGATTAGGAAGTCCTCTCCTTTAATGGGGAGAACTGGGAGATATTTGTCTGTGTGCGTAACTACTAAAATTCCCCCCACTTATGTGCACAAGGCAAGATTTGCATGCACATGTGCACATGCACACATCAATATAAAAATGTGTGCATGTATGCATATGTGCATATAGCCAATTTTATAACGTGCTTGTATACGCACATATACATGTGTATGTTATAAAATTGTTGTTCATGTGTGCGTGCCGGCAAATGTGCACACATGTCCACCCATGTGTGGGTCTTAAGATTCACCTCTAGGTGTACAGCAACACAGCATGAAGAGTGACAATGCTTAGCAAGCAGAATTAGCATGAATGGCAGTGGCATACTTTGGGGCCGATGCAATAGTTTGGTGCATAAGGGGATTAATTAGCACCTATACAACCCGCGTCCAATTGCGGGTTATATAGTACCCTCGGCTGAGCGCACTGTATTACATCAGCCCTGTGTCTACTGGCTGGCCCAGCCTAAGTAATGTACTAAAGCTGTACAGTGCAATACTACACGCAGTAATATAAAAAACATTTCTCACAGACACTGAGTATGTGTCCTTTTGCACACAAACAAACTGTGAGACAGGGAAGAAACAGGCAGGATTCACCCTCTAATCTAAGCCTGAAGCTAATAGTAACTGCAGATTAGAAGACAAGAATGCAGTGCAGAGAGTGAGAGAAAGACAGAATGGCTGCAAACCTCCCAAGATATAGCATCAGGGATATAGCAACAAGGGAGAATATGTGGTATGAGAATCAACAGAGAAACATCAAAACCACCAAGGTATAGAATGCAGGATATTTGAATGAACACAGAGGCAACAAAACCCTCAGTGAGTAGAATGTGGGATATCACAAACATGGGAAGCATCAAAACTGCAAGAGTGTGCTGTATGTCAAACAGCTCAGACGCATTAAACTCCCAAAGGCACAGGTAGAAGACCAGAAAAATGATCTAATCTATAGCAATCATAAGGTTACAATGAAAGAGAAGGTGCTATTCAAATACTCCTGGGAGGTTTTAATTAACTGGATGTGGATTTTAGCACCTCATCTGCAGAATATGGAGAAGCACAATGGTTCTTGATTTTTTTCAAAAGGTAATCCTCAGACAAAAAGTAACAAAAACATGTAGGACATTTAGAAGGACCCACAAAACAAGAAGGGAGGCGATCTATAAAAGCCGTAATGGAGTCAACAAAAGAGATAGATGTAGTGGAGACGCAAAAAGTGCCCGACTCAGGCCGTGTTTCGCCACTCTTCAAGTGGCCACCTCAGGGGCTGACTTGTTCAAGATCTGAACATACATATATTGTTGTGTTTGAAAGTGAAACAGCACCAGTCAATTCATGTCGTATTGTAACTATATATTGATCTGTTTGAAGATGAACAGCACCAGTCAATGCATGTCGTATTGTAAATATTCGGATATATAGTCTCCACACAGGAGTGGCGATACTTGTCCTGATCGGGCACTATTTTTGCGTCTCCACTACAATAAACACTTTTAAAGGACATTTAGAAGGGGCAATACTAAACCTGTTATTTAGAAATATGAAAAGTGTTTTTCATGTTCAAGTAAGTGGTCACCTGAACTTGTGTGATCTTCAAACAGAATGACTTAATATAGCTCCTTTTAGTTTATTTCACTGTTCTTTTACTATACAAAAATGTATTCAACCTGACAGTTCCTGCTTAAGGTTTTTTCCCCATTTTTAACAAAGTTAATACTCTTCATCTCCAGGACCCTCAGCTGTCTGTGCTGTCTGTGCCCCTCTTTGTCTTTGTTCTTACATTAAGAGTTACACATCTGTACCTTAGGAAAGAAAATATTACGGATATGCATTCATTTGAAATGGATAAGAAATCCAAACCAAAAATGACCATTTTAGGTTTGGTTTGTTTCAAACAAACCACAAATACCTTCTAGATCCAAACATCCCCCAAATTTCATGGCATTTTCATCTAGGCAAGTAGTGTGCACTAATCTCATGATTTTGAGAGAACCCTGTTTTGTAAATTGAGAAATTGCAATAGATTGGAAATAACGGATCTAAAATGATGCCTAAATCTTACAACTAACCACAGTAAATTTCAAGTTCCAATCTAAATGATTCCGCCAACTCTTCACAGTGCTCTGTATTGTATACAAGCTTAGCAGCACTGTCTCTGTCCCAAACTGTTTCTATGGGCAGGCTTCACAACAAAAATGTTGTCTTCTAGCAGTTACTGCCCTGGAGACTGAGTTTCTCTCTGTGCACAGTTTACAGAAAAAGCCCCAAAATGACAACATATGTGAGATAACCAAGAAACCACACTGACTCCAGCCTCTTCTTAACAGATTTACAATCCAATGCAATACAGTGTGCTCAAGCTAGCGCACCAATAACACTCTATTGGATAAGCTAAAATATCCTTCGATGCAATATGGGGATTAGCAGGTCCAAAATGCATGGCCAATTGAGTGCATAACTAATAGCACTCATAATATGCAAATTCCATGTAGATGAGGCTATTAGCTATTACCACGCGATACCAAAAATTGTTGCGCAGTCAAGGTGCCTATTTTAACATGCCAAATGTAATGCTTGCCTAGGAGCTGGCTTTAAAGCATGCTGTGCTCAAAAGCTCACCCAAAAAAATAAGAAATCCTACTTTCTGTGATTCCTCCTATTAATATCGTCTTGATACTAAGTAAGAGGATCCACAGAAAGTAGAATCATGCTGCACTCCAGGGTTCAACAAAAAAAAAAAATAAAAATAAAATCCTGCTTTCTGTGGTTCCTCAGAGGGGGAGAAAGAGACTAATCAAGAGGGAATATCAAGCAGTATCTAAATATGCTTTTACACATTCATATATTATTTTATACACATTTTAATCCATATATAAAAAAAAAATACAAAAGATACATCTGAACCACACAATATATAACAGGTACACAAAAACAGATAAGTGCTTTCAATTCAAAATGTCACACATAAACACTCACACGATCCTTCATCAACTACATACCCCACACATATTCATTATAATAAAATAGGCCTAAATTAAAATCTTCATAGTTTAATAAAGTCAATCAAGTTGAAAAGAACATTCAGAAAAGTGTCTTTTATATATCCATATCAAAAACTCCATCCGATGTCACTCGATCTACTCCACACCAAAATGTCCAGGTATAGACTGAGTGACATAGGATGAGTCTGCTGGAGGTGGGGAGGGAGCTCTAGCCTGACTGCTGTGGGCACAGAACTATGTCTCCTAGGTTCCTAATGGAGAGCACTAGGAATGCACAAATTACCCATTGTGTGTCCCTTTTAGCCTGGAGGCTTATTTGCCTATTGCATTGAGCGCTCAGGAGAGGTGGATATGTGTGCAGTGTGCACTCAAAACATATGCACCCAGTTTGGATGCATGCTTTTTACACAATGATATTGTATTGGCCAATAGGGCTTTATTTACACTTTTCAACATATAATCAGCACAGTGTCTACTTTCTAGCAGTACCACTCGCAGGTTTAATCAGGATGAAATGTATATAGGCGCTTCCTTCTCCTAATACCACTGCTTATCTCTAGCAGGATTACTTACAGCTTCAGTAAGGTCAGCAATGTATGCAGGAGCTGCTGTCTCCTGGAAACCTGGGCCGGGCCTCCTGATCCCATATGGGCTCTGCCTCTTAACCTCCCCAGCTGGGTCCAATCCACAGAACTCCTCCCATCTAGCAGGATTCTGCTCACAGAGCTCTTTCCCCTCTGCAGAACCGGGCACCAAGACTGGTCCTGCACAGGTTAAGGAGGGGTAGTAAGGCCACTCCTTCACACTGCTCCGTGTCTCTTAGTGCGGTGGCAGAACATAGCACTGAATAGAAATCACAGGAAACTTTGTGATCAGCTTTTACTGCTGACCAAATTTACAATAACTACCTTCTGGAAGGCCAACCCCCATAATATCATATTGGAAAAAAAAGGTGCATGAAATTGCTTTGATAGAAAAACTAACTTATGGTTTGAAGCACTCTGGTTTTTTAAAATAATTTTGGTTGCCCTTCTATGTACCTTTTCCAGTGCATCTATATTTTTTTGAAGTGCGGCGACCAGAACTGAATACAGTACTCAAGGTATATTTTCACCATGGAGCAATAAAGAGGCATTATGACATTCTCTGTTGTAATCACCATTCCCTTCCTAATAATTCCTAACATTCTGGCTTTTTTGACCGCTGAAGTACACTGAGTCCACAACTTCAATGTATTGTCCACTATGATGCCTAGATCTTTTTCCTGGGAGATAAATCCTAATATGAAACCTAACATTGTGTAATGACAGCATTGGTTATTTTCCCCTATATGCATCACCTTGCACTTGTCCACTTTAAATTTTATCTGCCATTTGGAAGCCCAATCTTCCACTCTCACAAGGTCCTCCTGCAATTTATCACAATCCACTTGTGATTTAACTACTCTACGTAATTTTGTGTCATCTGCAGATCAATCACATCACTCGTCGTTCCCCTTTACAGATCATTTATAAATAAATGTATCTCATGCATAAATAAATATATTAAAAACAAATCTCTCTCATGCATAATCATTAAGGATTTCCTAAAAACCTGATTGAGTAAGTGTGCCCCCAGGAGATTCTTGGAAAACACTTGTATATACCAAGTTAGTACTCACAAGTAGAATTAATATATGTATACCACAGTACTAGGAAAGATATGTGCAAAAAATAAATGTATATATGTAAGCAGTAGCAAACACACATATATATTTCCTATTTTAATAATATTTATGTGTACTATTTATTTTCTTAAATCCTGCACCTATAAACATCCAAATAAATGCAACTTATGAATGTAATGGGTAAAAAAGACCAGCTCCTAGTGCATGTCCTCCTACTTGAACAATGTCTAGATGGAATTGAGCACTAGTGAGGACATCTAACTTCCTACCAAGGGAGATGGACCTTCTTGTCTATGAGGTAAGTAAGGTCCTGTATCTCCTGTATGGTCGCCAGTCAAGGAGAGTGTGCTCATGCAGGAAGGAGAAGATTTGCCACAAGCTCAATGTGGTCTTTCGTAACAACTGCAGTGTGAAAAACCTGAGCCCTAAGTTGTGGGACTTCTGACCTCTCCTCAAGTGGAAGCAGGCCAGGATGAGAGCTGGGGGCCTGCCAGCCAGCTCACCTTCACCACAGCATAAATGATGGTAATGAGCACATATTTCAGATGCAGCAGTGTGAGTTACTGCCCAATTTGACACCTTGCCACCTGAAAGCTAGCAAGGTGATCATTTTATATAAGAAAGTCAGATAAAGTGTGTGTATCGAATGAATTTTTTTTTTATACGTATTGTACCATATTTTTATATACATGCTCCTTGCCCAGTGAAGATAATGGGCACTTAGGCACACAGGGAGGGCCAATGAGCACCCTAGGCTCCTGACATCACTGGACAGGGTGAAAATCTGAGTATTGGATTACCGTAGTTCACTTGTGAGAACTGAGGCTGTTCCAGCTCCTTAGTCAAACTCTCCAATAATACACATATGGTATGGTAGATTTATAGACAAACTATAAGATCCCATTTTCCTGTCAATTCTAGACCCACTATACTGGACAGGTCATTGAAATAGAGTCCACGTTCTCCTTGGGCCCCCCAGTAGATGAAAATTAGCTAAAATCTTAATCTCCAGTGTAATGCTCAATCTCCTTAGAGTCTAGGACAGCTTGTATTCGAATTAATCTCAGCCACTGGTGACTGTTCCCTGACAGGATACTCTACTTGTATCACTTCCCTTTATACTACTTCTCTGCTTGTTGGAATTTCTTTCTCTTATCACTCTTCTATACTTTCCATAAGCCTTTACCTAGAAAGCTTCTCCTTTACTCTCATGTGAGAGTCTTCTGTGCAGAAACTATTTCTATACTGGCACACAGGGAACACACCGCACTCAATGGTCAAGTGCAGCACCTCCATTGCAATTGGTTACTATTCTGACAGCTGATAGGCTAGGCCTGATGAAATCTCTGTCCTACTGAGGCTAGTCAGACCAGTTAATGGCACATACAGAATGTTATTAAGGAACTGAGAATTATTTTAAGGGGACACAAATGGTCATTCCCCTACATACAGAAATATTTTGTGTTTGAGATATCATCATTTGGTGTAAAATACAGATAGATGAGCATTCAAGACTTGAGTTTCCAACTGGTTCCATTTATTCAGAACAGGTTGATCTAGTCTGAGCTTTACTCCAAGGCATTTAGGAACTTGTACAAGTCAAAAATACTAGTCCCAAAATGCTATGGCTAACTTTCATGACTTAATCTTCTTGTTCTCAATACTTGAAGCCAGTAAGCAACCCTTTTCAAAACCAAAAGCCACATCATTTAGTGAGTCCTCTCTCTGGTGTTGCAAGACTAGAAGGCTGTGGACATCCAAATGGCAGATGGAATTTAATTCAATTTCAGACCTATTAGTAAAAATTTGTAACCTATCATTAAAATCATCCATTATATCTGAAGACTGGAAGGTGGCTAATGTAACCCCAATATTTAAAGAGGGCTCCAGGGGCAATCTGGGAAACTACAGGCCAGTTAGCCTGACTTCAGTGCCAGGAAATATAGTGGAAAGTGTTCAAAAGATCAAAATCACAGAACATATAGAAAGACATGGTTTAATGGGAAAAAGTCAGCATGGCTGTACCCAAGGCAAATCTTGCCTCACAAATTTGTTTCACTTTTTTGACGGAGTTAACAAATATGTAGATAAAGGTGAACCAGTAGATGTAGTGTATTTGAATTTTCAGAAGGTGTCTGACAAAGTTCCTCATGAGAGGCTTCTAGGAAAAATAAAAAGTCATGGGATAGATGGCAATGTCCTTTCATGGATTACAGACTGGCTAAAAGACAGGAAACAGAGAGTAGGATAAATGGACACATTTCTCAGTGGAAGGGAATGGGCAGTGGAGTGCCTCAGGGATCTGTATTGGGACCCGTACTTTTTAATATATTTATAAATGATCTGGAAAGAAATATGACGAGTGAGGTAATCACATTTGCAGATGATACAAAATTATTCAGAGTAGTTAAATCACAAGCAGATTGTGATAAATTGCAGGAAGACCTTTTCAGACCCGAAAATTGGGCATCCAAATGGCAGATGAAATTTAATGTGGATAAGTGCAAGGTGATGCATACAGGGAAAAATAACCCAAGCTAAAGTTACACAATGTTAGGATCCATATTAGGAGCTACCACCCAAGAAAGAGATCTAGGCGTCATATGGATAACACATTGAAATTGTCAGTTCAGTGTGCTGCGGCAGTCAAAAAGCAACCAGAATGTTGGGAATTACTAGAAAGAGAATAGTGAATAAAATGGAAAATGTCTTAATGCTTCTGTATCGCTCCATGGTGAGACCGCACCTTGAATACTGTGTATAATTCTGGTTACCGCATCTCAAAAAAGATATAGTTGCGATGGAGAAGGGACAGAGAAGGGTGACCAAAATGATAAAGGGGATGGCACAGCTCCCCTATGAGGAAAGACTAAAGAGGTTAGGACTTTTCAGCTTGGAGAAGAGAAAGCTGAGGGGGGATATGATAGAGGTGTTTAAAATCATGAGAGGGTAAATGTGAATCAGTTATTTACTCCTTTGGATAATAGAAGGACTAGGGGTACCCCATGAAGTTAGCATGTGGCACATTTAAAACTAATCAGAGAAAGTTCTTTTTGTTATGACCATCGGTCGCAGACAGCCGCAACTGCTATTGCTCACTTCGTGTGCTGCCGCCCTCTCTCCCTTGGGGAAACTCGTGGATCTGGCTAGCCACTTCCGATCACATTGCTCCATTCCAGGACTCCCCAGGGTGGTGAGGATGCCGCGACTGCCATGTCTCCTCGAGCCTTCTTAGGCTCACGCATGGTACATGGCCCTCATTTAAGGATGAACACCTTTAAGGATGTCTTCAGGAGGAGACACCCTCAGGGGTGTCTCCTCCTGAAGACATCACTAGCCCTGGACTCTTAAGCACCATCGAGGCCTGCCTCTAATTGATTTGGCAATGAGTTCCTTCCTTGCTGAATCCTGCTGACCTCGCTATGGATGCGGGTTCCTGTATCCTGCTCCTCCTGGCGTGAGATACTCTCAGGTACCCGCTCCTTGGTGGCCCTGTTTCTCTGCTCATCGGAGGACCCTGTGATTCAGATGCTGCTTACTAGCTCCCCCGCTCCTCGGGGTTGCTCCCGGAACTACTCTACCCGTGGAGACTCAACATTGGCGTACCTCACTGTGCAGGCCATTGCCGTTTTACTCTGCCTTGTGGAGACTCAGTGTGGTGTACCCCGCTCTGTGGGCCATTGCCATTCTACTCTGCATCGTGGAGACTCAGTATGGTGTACCCTGCTCTGCGGACATTGCCTTACTACTCTGCTTTGTGGAAACCCAACGTAGGTGTACCCCACCCTGTGGGCCATTGCCTCACTACTCTGCTTCGTGGAGGCTCAGCATTGGTGTACCCCGCTTCATGGGTCATTGCCTTTCACCTGTGACTGTGCTACGCCTCCCACTCCTCGGGGCAGCGCGTTGTGTTCCTTGTGACTGTGCTGCGCTTTCCTGCTCCTCAGGGAAATGCCTTGAGTATTCCAGTGACTACGCCTCACTCCCCGCTCCTCGGGGTAGCGTCCTCCTTTTATCTCAGAGACTGTTCCACACTCCCCCGCTCTTCGAGGGTAGTGTCCACTTGTACTGCCAGATACCCCATAGCTTCCCCATTCCTCGGGTAAGTGTACGTCATTCCTCCCATGCTGATTCACTCTGTGGCTCCACCCCTGGGGTCACTCTCTCAACACTCCTCTATACCCTGCCTAGCATTTCCCGCTCCTCAGGGCCTGCTCAGCACTTCACCACTAGGAGGACCTATTCTGACAATCGTATCCACACCACAGTCTCCTGCTCTCTCTGTTCTCTCTGGGCTGTGTCACCTATTGCTACAGACCTCGCCTCTCAACTGTGAGGCCCAGGGGACTTCCTCCCCATTGGCGATACCATCTCTCACCTCGGGCCAAGGGCCCATTAACTCACAAATCTCAATAGATTGCCAAGTCCATGGACCCGGCAGAGATCTCAGATCTCCAGGCCATTCCTGGCCTGGCACAATGAATTTCTGAACAACAAAAATTCTTGGAAACTCTGGCAGCAGCCATAGATAACCTGAGTACTCAGTTGAACTCCACCTCAACGTCTGTCAAACCTAATCCTGCTACACATACGCCAATCCACCGGCCTACTGTGCCCTTGCCGGCACCCTCACATTTCTCAGGAGACCCTCTTATGGCAGGGGTTTCCTGAATCAGTGTAATATGCACTTTTGCCTACAACCAGCATACTTCCCATATGTGATTACCAAGATGACTTACATCCTGTCACTCCTGGATGGTAAGGCCTTGGCCTGGGTGTCTCCATTCTGGAATTGAGCTGACCTGGTTCTTCAAGATTTGCCTGGCATCTTCGCCTAATTTTCTCCGTCTTCAATGATCCTAGTTGAAGAACCATATCTGGGACTTCCCTTCTATATCTCCAACAAGGCTCCAGGTCTTTGACCGACTACGTTATTGAGTTCAGGACCCTTTCGTCTGAACTTCACTGGAACTCGGACTGCTTACATACTATCTTCCTCAAAGGCCTCAGCCCACAGATCAAAGATGAGCTAGGAGCCCTGGAACTACCTGAATTCCTAGATATACCTTGCCGGTCGCATCGATCACCACCTTCGAGAACATTCTCAAGAGGCTAGAGTGTCCAGGAGGATGGCACCAAGCTCACCCCAAATTCGATGTACGCAATCTCCTAAGCCCAATACTGCTCAGAATAAAAAAGTGGAAGAACTAGGGTGTGCATTCGTTTGCAATGTATTGGTAATCCACAACGTATAGGGCCATATTCGTTGTATTTGTGGGGAAGCGAAACGTATCGCGATTCCCCACGAATACAACAAATCTTCACCGAATTATTCGGCCATCTAAAGGAGCAAATTTAAACAAAACCCCACCCTCCTGACCCCCCCAAGAATTACCAAAACTCCCTGGTGCTCCAGCGGGGGGTACGGGAGCCATCTACTGCAGTCATGCCGTCGGCTGCCAGTATTAAAAATGGCACCGATAGTCTTTGACCTTATTATGTCACATGGGCTACCGGTGCCATTGGTCAGCCCCTGTCACATGGTAGGAGCACAAGATGGCACCTGCTATCCATTGCTCTTGTGGGGGTCAGAAGGGTCCCAATGGCACCGGTAGCCCCTGTGACATAGTAAGGTCAAAGGCTATCGGCACCATTTTGAATACCGACAGCTGACGGTGTGAGTGCAGGAGATGGCTACCAGACTCCCCGCTGGAACACCAGGGAGTTTTGGTAAGCTTGGGGGGGTCAGGAAGGTAGGGGGGTTGCAGTTAATTAAATTTTAGCCGGGAAACGAATAAGAATGAATGCATGAACGTATCGGGAGCCACCCTTGCCGAATGCAATGCATCTGCCCCCCGACGAATACCGAATGCAACATATGCAGTCCATCTGCACATCCCTAGGAAGAACCAATGCAGATGGGTCGAAGTAGGCTTTCTCCAAAAGAAAAACGCCATCGCCAACAATCAGATCTCTGCTTGTATTGTGGCCAACCCAGACACGCCATAGCTTTATGCCCTGTCTGTCCAGGAAATTCCCAGGCCTAGGTTCTGCCAGAGGACTACTCCTAGACCTGACTTCACACTCTCCTCCATTAACCGTGCCAGTTTCCATCAAACTAGATACTCAAGAGTTTCACACACTGGCTTTGGTGGACTCTGGGGCCGGCAGGAATTTCACTCTGAGGCAACTTGAGGAACATCTCTGAATTCCCACCATCCACACCCCAGTGCCCTTACAACTCTCCTCCATTCATGGAGAACCTCTACCAGGCGAGGTTACTCACTGCACGGCCCCTATCCAGCTCCCTACCGGCTCTCTACATGTAGAGACCATTTCATTCCTCGTATGGATAAAGCAATACACCCCATGGTTCAGGGACTGCTATGATTAAAGCTGCATATCCCACAGTTTGACTGGGTCACATTACAACTATCTTGATGGGGTAGCTCCTGTGCCTTGCCTAACCACTTCTGCTTCTCTTCTGAGACTTCCACCACAATATTCCTCATATGCGGATGTCTTCTCCAAAAAGGCTGCAGACACCCAACCCTTCCTTTGACTATGCAATAAATTTGCTGCCCAACACAGAACCTCCTCAGGGTAGGATTTACCCATTGTCCTTGACTGAAACGCAAGCTATGTCAGAATATATTCATAAAAATTTGGCCAAGGGCTTCATCTGGTCCTCCAAGTCTCCCGCTAGAGCGGGTTTTTTCTTTGTGGGAAATAAAGACGGCTCACTCCGGCCATGCATCGACTACCGTGGCTTAAACGAGATCACTTTGATGACTAGCTACCCTCTACCTTTAATTTCAGAACTCTTCGACAGACCTCAGGGTGCTAAAATCTTCACCAAATTAGACCTTAGAAGGGTCTACTGCTTGGTCTGAATCCGCCAGGGCGATGAATGGAAAACCGCGTTTAACACGCGTTACGGCCACTTTGAATACCTTGTGATGCCGTTTGGCCTCTGTAATGCTCCAGCGGTTTTTCAGAATATGATGAATGAGGTCTTCAGAGACATGCTGTACCAATGTGTTGTAGTGTACCTGGACAACATCTTGGTTTGTTCTCAAGACCTTCAGAGCCATCATCGGGATGTCTGCAGTGTTCTTCTGTGTTTGCGGGACAACTGGTTGTATGCCAAACTGGAGAAATGCTTTTTTGAACAAGTGTCCATTCCCTTCCTGGGCTATGTGGTCTTTAGCCAAGGCTTTCAGAAGGATCCCCAAAAATCCAAAAGTATCTGCCACAGGCCTCAAGGCCCTGCGTAGATTTCTTGGCTTCATCAGTTACTGCAGATCATTTATTCATTACTATTCTATGCTGACTGCTCCACTAATGGCCATGACTCGTAAGGGGTCCAATCCATCTCAGTGGTCACCCGAGGCCATAACCGCCTTCCAGGACCTCAAGGCCGCCTTCCTCCAAGAGCCATGTCTGTGCCATCCAGACCCCCAATGGCCCTTCATCGTCGAAGTCGATACTTCTGATGTTCGCATAGGAGCAGTACTCAGCCAGAATTCGGCCACCCATACCTTACACACTTGCTCATTCTTCTCTAAACACCTTTCACCAGCAGAACATAATTATGCAATCGAGGATAAGGAGTTGTTGGCAATTAAACTGGCTTTCGAGGAGTGGCCTCCCTGGCTCAAGGGAGCGTAGCATCAGATTGCAGTATATACCGAACGCAAGAACCTTGAGTATTTGCACCGTGCTCAACATCTAAATCATCGACAGGCCCATTGGGCACTTTTTTTTACTTGATTAAATTTCCTGTTACGATACCATCCAGCCATTAAAAACTGCAATGCCAATGCACTCTCCCGGTCCTTTGTCACTGAAGATGTCCCAGATGTTCCATGGCACATTATTGATCCAGTTAAAGTCCTCCTTTCTGCCACGTTCACTGTGCCACCTGGGAAAATGGTAGTCCCCTGATAACTCCGACAAAAGATGCTCTGCTGGGCTCATGACTCCTTAACAGCATGCCACCCGGGACAGTCTAGAACCCTTTCCACTCTCCAATGGTTCTACTGGTGGCCCACCATTAAGAAGGACACACAAGCCTATGTTGAGTCTTGTCACACAATCGCTCGTCATAACCCCTGGTGGTTCATTCTGCAACCACTTCCCGTGTCCAGCAAACCATGGATACACATAGCCACAGATTTCATTGTGGGCCTTCCTCCTTCAAGTGGCAATAATATGATTTTGGTCACCGTGGAACAATTTTCGAATTGTGGTGCTACCTAGTCTTCCATTGGTTCCAGAGCTAGCTATTTGTTCATCCGCCATGTATTCTGCCTGATTGGGGAGTACAATTCACCGCCGGGTTTTGGAAATCCCTCTGCAAAACGTTCGACATCGCATTAAGAGCATAAAAACATAAGAATATGCCATGCTGGGTCAGACCAAGGGTTGATCAAGCCCAGCATTCTGTTTCCAACAGTGGCCAATCCAGGCCATAAGAACCTGGCAAGTATCCAAAAACTAAGTCTATTCCATGCTACTGTTGCTAGTAATAACAGTGGCCATTTTATAAGTCAACTTAACTAATATCAGGTAATAGACTTCTCCTCCAAGAACTTATTCAACCCTTTTTTAAACACAGCTATACTAACTGCACTAACCACATCCTCTGGCAAAAAATTCCAGAGTTTAATTGTGTGTTGAGTGAAAAAGAACTTTCTCCAATTAGTTTTAAATATGCCACATGCTAACTTCATGGAGTGCCCCCTAATCTTTCTATTATATGAAAGAGTAAATAACTGATTCAAATTAACCTGTTCTAGACCTCTCATGATTTTAAACACCTCTATCATATCCACCCTCAGCCGACTCTTCTCAAAGCTGAAAAGTCCTAACCTCTTTAGTCTTTCCTCAAAGGGGAACTGTTCCATTCCCTTTATCATTTTGGGCAGCCTTCTCTGTCCCTTCTCCATTGCAACTATATATTGTTTGAGATGTGGCAACTAGAATTGTACACAGTATTCCCGGTGCAGTCTCTCCATGAAGCGATACAGAAGCATTATGACATTTTCCGTTTTATTCACCATTCCCTTTCTAATAATTCCCAACATTCTGTTTGCTTTTTTTGACTGCCACAGCACACTGAGCCAACAATTTCAATGTGTTAACCACTATGATGCCTAGATCTCTTTCTTGAGTGGAAGCTCCTAATATGGAACCTAACATTGTGTAACTCTAGCATGGGTTATTTTTCCCTATATGCATCACCTTGCAATTATCCACATTAAATTTCATCTGCCATTTGGATGCCCAATTTTCCAGACTCAGAAGGTCTTCCTGCAATTTATCACACTCTGCTTCTGATTTAACTGTTGCAGTCCCGGTCGCTAGGCTAGCGACCGGGTCCTTACCTTTCTCCTGCCTCCCCCGGTCTCGCTGCAATCCGTTGCTCCTGGGGCCTGCAGGGCCGCATGGCAGAGTCTCTCTCCACGTGGAGACGCTGCCGAAGGACGATTCTGACTCCTCCCACTGCCAGGCAACGCGCGCGCGTGAGCAGGGGGCTCTTAAAGGTCCAGCACCCGGAAGTGCTGAACTGCCCTGTTCCTGACGTCAGACGCTGGCTGGCTATTTAAACCATCGTCTGACTTCCTTGCTTTGCCTTTGCAACGAGGTCGCTCTCCTGAGTGCTTAGTTGCTTCCCAGCGTTGCTTTCAGCCTTGGTTCCTGCTTGTTCCAGCCGTGCCTTGCTTCCAGCTCTGGTTCCTGCTTGTTCCAGCCGTGCCTTGCTTCCAGCTCTGGTTCCTGCTTGTTCCAGCCGTGCCTTGCTTCCAGCTCTGGTTCCTGCTTGTTCCAGCCGTGCCTTGCTTCCAGCTCTGGTTCCTGCTTGTTCCAGCCGTGCCTTGCTTCCAGCTCTGGTTCCTGCTTGTTCCAGCCGTGCCTTGCTTCCAGCTCCGGTTCCAGCTTGTTCCAGCCGTGCCTTGCTTCCAGGTCAGGTTCGGTTTGGTCCTGCTGTGCCTTGGCTCCAGCTCTGGGCTCCACTTGCTGTCTACATATCCTGACTCCAGCTCCGGTTCCTGATTCTCCTTTGTCTTCAGCCAGCCACGAACCTTGGTCTTCTTCACGATCCTCCTTTGTCTTCAGCCAGCCACGAACCTTGGTCTTCTTCACGATTCTCCTTTGTCTTCAGCCAGCCACGAACCTTGGTCTTCTTCACGATTCTCCTTTGTCTTCAGCCAGCCACGAACCTTGGTCTTCTTCACGATTCTCCTAAGTCCCAGCGACTCGGACCCCTACGGGCTCCTCCTGGGGGGGTCTCGGGTTTCCAGGGTGAAGACGCCACCAGTCAGCTCCAGCTGAGTGCCGCCTCCCGGCTTATTAACTCCTGTGGACGCTGTCCACCTCAGCCGGCCCAAGGGTCCACTATTGACTTTACTCATAACATAACAGTTTGCAAAGGCCATGGACTCGGCGGACTCCGCTCCTATGCAGGCCATCCCTGGCATGGCCCAAAGAATCCAGCAGCAACAGCAATGTCTGGAAGTCTTGGCTGCTACGGTGGATCGCCTAGCCAGTCGCTTGGACGCCAATCCTCCACCGCTGGCACCACCCCCGCCTCCACTGGCGGTTCAAGCTCCCGCACAGACTCAGCTTCCAGCGCCTACTCGATACTCCGGGGATGCCAGATCGTGCAGGGCGTTTTTGAATCAGTGCTTCATCCGCTTCACGTTGCTACCAGGGCAGTTCCCGTCTGATGCCGTCAAGGTAGCATATATTTTGTCTCTGCTCGATGGGAGGGCTATGCTATGGGCCTCTCCCATGTGGGAGAAACAGGACGCCATGCTGCACAACTTGCAGGATTTCGTGACTCACTTCAAACAGACTTTTGATGAGCCAGCTCGTGCTACCACCGCTACCACTGAAATTCTACAGCTACGACAAGGATCCCGCTCTCTGGCGGAGTACGCTATTGAATTTCGTACTCTGGCGATGGAACTCGGCTGGCAGGATGACTGTTTGCGGGGTATTTTCCTGGAAGGTCTTGCAGGTCGCATCAAAGACGAGCTGATGGCTCGCGACCTGCCCCTCACTCTGAACGGGGTGATAGACTTGGCCGGGAGGATTGACCGGCGATTGCAGCAACGAGCTAAGGAGGGTCGAGTTCCTCGTCGGCCTGTCTCATTGACACCCTCCTTCTCCAGGTCTCTGACTGTACCTCACAAGACACCATCAGCCTTCCACAGCTCCTCAGAGGAACTTATGCAGCTTGGACGGGCACCGCTAACCGAGGAGGAGAAGACACGACGCCGCACTCTGGGCCTGTGCTTATACTGCGGCACTAAGGGTCATTTCCTGGGTCAATGTCCTGCGAGACCGGGAAATGCTCGAGTCTAGGGAGAGATGAGGAGGTTCCCCTAGGCTATGTTCATGCTACTCCTCAATGTACAGTTCCTATAACGCTGGAATATCCAGGTGGCTCCTTGCAGACTCTAGCTTTCATTGATTCCGGAGCCGGAGGGAACTTTATCTGGAGAGAACTGGTACACCAATTAGGACTACCTACTAAGTGCCGGATACCTCCGTTACGGGTTACCTCTATCCGGGGAACCCCTCTACCTGGATCCATTTCTGAAACCACGATGCCTCTCACTTTACGGACGGGAGTGCTTCACACTGAGACAATCTCCTTTTTGCTACTGGATAAATCGGTGCACCCTGTGGTCCTGGGACTCCCTTGGTTGCAACAACATGCTCCGGTGATCCATTGGGACTCTCTCCAAATTGCGCAATGGAGTCCTTCCTGTTTCCAGAATTGCCTGGATCCCGTTCCTAGACCGGAGATATTACTCTCTCACTCTGCCCTGGACCTTCCTTTGCCGTACCAGGATTACGCTGACGTGTTCTCCAAACAAAAAGCTGAACTGCTTCCATGCCATCGGCCCTTCGACTGTGCCATTGATTTACTACCTGGTTCCACTCCCCCGCGGGGTAGGGTATACCCTCTTTCCTCTGCCAGAAACCCATGCAATGTCAGACTACATTACGGAGAATCTTGCCAAAGGGTTCATTCGCCCTTCGCACTCTCCTGCAGGAGCAGGATTCTTTTTGTGTCCAAAAAAGATGGCTCCCTCCGGCCGTGCATAGACTATCGAGGTCTGAACTCCATCACTAAGAAAGATCGCTTATCCCTTGCCTCTGATCCCAGAACTGCTCGATAGACTTCAGGGGGCCAAGATCTTTACAAAATTGGATTTACGTGGAGCATACAATTTGGTTCGTATTCGTCCCGGTGACGAGTGGAAGACAGCGTTCAACACGCGAGATGGACATTACGAATACTTAGTAATGCCTTTCGGCTTATGTAATGCCCCTGCTGTCTTCCAGAATCTGATGAATGAGGTACTCCGAGAGATGCTTCATTCTTTCGTCATAGTGTACCTTGATGACGTTCTGATCTATTCCCAAGATCTCTCCTCCCATCGCCAACACGTCAAACAGGTCTTACAGGCTCTAAGAGACAATCATCTATACGCTAAATTTGAAAAAAAGTCAGTTTGAGCGCGAGTCGCTTCCGTTCTTGGGATATATTGTTTCCTCGTCCGGTTTCCAGATGGACCCAGAGAAGGTGGCGGCCATTGTCAAATGGCCTCGCCCGTCTGGCCTGAAGGCGCTACAGCGATTCCTTGGATTCGCCAATTTTTACAGGCATTTTATACCACATTACTCCCAGAAGGTAGCTCCTCTCACGGCGCTTACTCGCAAAGGGGTTAACGCTCACGATTGGTCCACCACCGCCTCGGCTGCCTTTGAAGACTTAAAACAAGCATTCCTAGACGCTTCCTGCCTACGACACCCAGATCCACAACGACCCTTCATCCTGGAGGTCGATGCCTCGAATCTGGCTGTTGGAGCGGTGCTCAGTCAACACGATACTTCCGGCAAATTGATGCCATGTTCTTACTTCTCTAAAAAGTTTTCGCCTGCTGAATGTAACTATGGCATCGGAGACAAAGAACTCTTAGCCATCAAGTTGGCCTTCGAGGAGTGGAGGCAATGGCTGGAGGGGGCTAATCATCCGGTGACAGTGTACACTGATCACAAAAATTTATTGTACTTGGCCCAAGCTCAACGACTAAACTCGCGGCAAGCAAGATGGTCACTCTTCTTCAGTCGTTTCAATTTCATCCTCAAGTTTCGACCAGCTGAGAAGAACGTTCGAGCCGATGCTCTATCTCGTACCTATCAGCCGGAAGAAGAGGACGACTCTCCACGAACCATCCTGGATCCTGCCTGTGTTCAAATAGCTACCACTTCCATTGCTTCCTCAAATAAGACTACCGTTCCTAAGAGGCTTCGGAGGAAAGTCTTGTCTTGGGGCCATGACTCCTTGACCGGGGGACATGCTGGTAGACTAAGAACATTGGATCTTATAAATCGTTTCTATTGGTGGCCTGGTCTTCGACGTGAATGTTTCCCTTTACGTGAATTCTTGCCCCACTTGCGCCCTGCAGAAACCGCTTAATGGCCCTCCGAGAGGGTTTCTACAACCGTTACCTATACCCACGGAACCCTGGACACATATTGCTACTGATTTTATGGTGGAACTCCCGCCTTCGCAAGGCAAGACTGTGGTATGGGTCACGGTGGACCGCTTCTCTAAAATGGCTCACTTTGTGCCTTTGCCCAAATTACCTTCCGCCACTGAACTGGCTTCTCTGTTCACACACCATGTATTCCGTATTCATGGTCTGCCTCAGGACATTGTATCTGACAGAGGCCCTCAATTCACAGCCAGGTAGTGGAAAGCCTTATGCAAAAAATTTAAGATCCAGCTGAGGTTTCTCCTCCGCTTTCCACCCGCAAAGTAATGGGGCAAACCGAACGCATGAATCGTTCATTAAAGTTGTTCCTACGAGCGTTCATTAACCACAAACAAGATAATTGGGTGGAGCTTTTTGCCTTGGGCAGAATTCGCCTATAATAATCAAATACATACGGCGACGGGGAAATCCCCTTTTCAAATTGTGTACGGTAAACAGCTCAAACCACCGTTACCTCTACCAGTACCAACCTCCTCACCAGCTGCTCAATTGACCGCGGACCAATTGAGTAAACTTTGGTCCTCTACTCCACCCCGACTTCAGAAAGTCGCACGCACTTCTAAACGCTACTATGATCGACACCGAAAACCGGCATTCGCTTTTTCCCAGGCGATCGAGTGTGGCTTAGTACAAAGAACATTCATCTGAGGCAACCTTCCAAGAAGCTCTCACCCAAGTTCTGTGGCCCTTTCCGCGTTGCAGAGAGGGTAGGCTGGTCTCTTACCGTCTACGACTCCCAACCACTTTAACGCATTCATGATGTCTTTCACGTCTCCCTCTTAAAACCAGTGATTCTTTCCAGATTCCACCCCAGGCCTCTTGAAGACGCTTCCATCACTACGGATGAGGATCCTACGTTTCAGGTACGAGAGGTCCTGGATGCTCGCTTTGCCAACAGACGTTGGGAATATTTGCTAGCCTGGGAAGGTTGTGGAGACGAAGACAATACGTGGGAGCCCTGCCCGCAACATCTTGACAAGACTCTTCTGCAGCAATATCATCTGGACCATCCTGACAGGCCAAGCCCTCTGAAGAGGGGGGCGTAAAGGGGGGGGTACTGTTGCAGTCCCGGTCGCTAGGCTAGCGACCGGGTCCTTACCTTATCTCCTGCCTCCCCCGGTCTCGCTGCAATCCGTTGCTCCTGGGGCCTGCAGGGCCGCATGGCAGAGTCTCCTCTCCACGTGGAGACGCTGCCGAAGGACCGATTCTGACTCCCTCCCACTGCCATGCAACGCGCGCGCGTGAGCAGGGGGCTCTTAAAGGTCCAGCACCCGGAAGTGCTGAAACTGCCCTGTTCCTGTACGTCAGACGCTGGCTGGCTATTTAAACCATCGTCTGACTTCCTTGCTTTGCCTTGCAACGAGGTCGCTCTCCTGAGTGCTTAGTTGCTTCCCAGCGTTGCTTTCAGCCTTGGTTCCTGCTTGTTCCAGCCGTGCCTTGCTTCCAGCTCTGGTTCCTGCTTGTTCCAGCCGTGCCTTGCTTCCAGCTCTGGTTCCTGCTTGTTCCAGCCGTGCCTTGCTTCCAGCTCTGGTTCCTGCTTGTTCCAGCCGTGCCTTGCTTCCAGCTCTGGTTCCTGCTTGTTCCAGCCGTGCCTTGCTTCCAGCTCTGGTTCCTGCTTGTTCCAGCCGTGCCTTGCTTCCAGCTCCGGTTCCAGCTTGTTCCAGCCGTGCCTTGCTTCCAGGTCAGGTTCGGTTTGGTCCTGCTGTGCCTTGGCTCCAGCTCTGGGCTCCACTTGCTGTCTACATATCCTGACTCCAGCTCCGGTTCCTGATTCTCCTTTGTCTTCAGCCAGCCACGAACCTTGGTCTTCTTCAACGATTCTCCTTTGTCTTCAGCCAGCCACGAACCTTGGTCTTCTTCACACGATTCTCCTTTGTCTTCAGCCAGCCACGAACCTTGGTCTTCTTCACGATTCTCCTTGTCTTCAGCCAGCCAC